>NW_006432227.1:9668387-9709405 GCF_000325575.1 Pteropus alecto
TTTCCTTCCTATTGCCACCATCTCCTTTCCAGGAAAACGCTGCTACGTTTTTCTCATGCCTTATTGTCATGAAATCCCTAACGGTGCTCCCTGCTTTCAACATTTTACCAGAGAAAAGCAGGAGTGTGTGTTTGGAGACTCTGTTTTCATGAAGAATCCTCTTCATGAAGAATTTTCTAAAGAATTCTCTTTTATTTTTGTCTTTTTTCAGATTTGTCCTGAGAGAGTCTGAAGGACAAAGATGCAACCCTGCTCCCTCTTGTTCTTTTCTTAAAACTATCAGCTTCCTCATATTGGAGCTTGTTGATGCCACATTTAATACATGGCTGGTGGGAGCAGAATGTGAAGATGACAGATGTCAGGATTTTAGAGTAACATACATTCTCTAATCCTTTTTGACTCATATTTTGTACAGTATCTGTGACCTAACATTTCAAAAATTTCACCTTCTCTTCCTCTCTAGAAGGACGTGTACAGGGTGGTTTTGAGGAAACAAAAATGCCTTCTCATTCCACAAGTCATTAGACTGTCACAAATTATTTCGTCATGCCATGTCGAAACAATGCGACATGGTAAATTAAAAAGGAAAGAAAGAAAGGAGATGATTAACGTGTAATGACCCACTATAACTGGCTGAAGGAAAGTGGTTTGCTTCCTTTGTTTCCCCTCATTGTGTATCTCTGTGTGTCTCTCCCCTGTTCCCTTTCTCCAACTATGGGCCCCACTTCTGAGAGTGTGCTCCCCTGTCTGCCGCAGAAATGCCTGTCTCATCAGCAGACAGGGAGGAAGCATGAGGTAGAAGAGCTAGAAACAGGAGAAAAGCACTTGATGAAAGAAGGCACGTCTATTCGCATAGTACAGTTGAGGGAAAGGAAAACAGGAAGAGGAAGAAAGAGAAACTGCTTGAGCTGAGAATGGAGAGAGAGCATTTTGAGAAGAAAATTAGAGGCTCACAAGCATTGTAGGTATGTTATATGAGAAGAGTCACTGGGATAGTTATTCATTTATCTCTTAAACTTATTCTGAATGATGCAAGGTAAAGATTTGAAGATGATGAGAAGGAGGAGGAGGAGAAGGGGCAGGAGGAGGAGTTTACTTTGGAGTGATTGAGGAGTATTTCTTCAAATGGACATCAAGTGAGGCCTATTAATTGTGAGTCTGGCATTCATTTGGTCTGCTTGAAGACTTCCATTTGGGTTTTGGGTATGAAGGTGTAACTTTTAGTTCCGCTTTCTCAGATCAAGATCATCATATTAAACTTAAACTAGCTCCCTTAGAAATGTATCTAGAGTCTCACCACTTTTTACTATCTCTTCTATTTTCCCTTCCACCCTCAATCAAGATTATTCACCTCGTTTTTAGATTATTGCTATGGATTGACAACTGGCCCACATTACTTCCTGCCTTGCTTACATAAATGTATTCTCCAAAGAATTAATAATCTTTTTTGAATACATAAACCAGAACATGTTATTAACCTTCAGAAAGCTCTGCAGTAGCTTCCCATTTCACTCAGAAAAGAATCCAATGATATGTATAATGACCTGCGAGACCCTGCATGATTTACACGCTGACATTATGGCTTTTTCTCCTATACTCTGACTCTCACACATGACCCCTCATCCACAGTGGACTTTCTGCTTTTTTTCAGTTCCTCAAGAATGCGTTATTAGCCTCAGGGACTTCTGGCTTGCTATTTCCTCTGTCTGGAATTTTCACTTATTGTGCACCCAAGAAGATAAAGATCCTTTTTCTCACTTTTTTCAAGTCTCTGTTTAAATGTCAAACTACCAAGGAGAGTTTTCACGCCTACCTTATTAAAATAACAAGCTCACTTTCTCTCTATATTCTTAATTCTGCATACCTAGTATTATTTTTTTTCTTCATAGCACTTATCATTGTCTGACCTATTGTATAGACATTCTTTTTTCTTTCATTTGTTTTTTATCTCCTACAAATAGAATGTAAGCTTTATGAATCTTGTTCTTTTCTAAATATCCTGCGCCTAAGAAATTCCTGGCACCATTTGTTCAGTGAGTGAATGAACAAATGCCATATCTTGAGAAAAGAGTGCAAAATAGTTTGAGCCATGTAGCATTCAGAATATAATATAAAGTCTATGGCTAAATCCTGGGTAGATGGTGGCAAAAGTGGCATAATTTCTGAAAATTCTTAATCTTTCAATAAAAAAAAAAAGATAAAGTAAGTTGGCTAGCAAGATCAAAAAACCCGAAGATGACATCTACAGTAAAACTCGTGGCGATATATGGCTTGGAAGGGACAAAGCAAGGTGGCTGTAAGATTCATGTGCTATGGTATATGTGCATGAGGAAGCAGGGCAAAGCAGAGGTATCTAATGGATGCAAGATGAGAAACCTCCTGTACTAGGCACACAGACATCTTTGAGAACAGCAGCTGAAAATAGGAAGGGTTTCAGGAAAATCCAGTTGGAAGATGGAATACAAGAGGATCATAATTAGTTCTGAAAGCAGTCTGGGATCTGGTCACTTTTAAACTAACAATCTGAAGCTTTCTTCCAAAATAAAGTCCAGTATTGAGGGGAAAACACTATGTAAAATATTCAGGACAAAGGAAACAGATGATACAGATGAAAGTGATGGAGGAATCAGAGAAGGCAGACCTCAGAAAATAAGGAGTAGACGTGGAAAAGTTATCTTGTTCCTTTCCTCCCTTCTAAAGATACCGAAAAGCTTATTTCACTTAAAATCTTTAACAAAACTAATTGCGATTAAATTCTATATACAAATGTGAGGCATAATAAATAATGAAAACACCTCAAAAAGATAAAATCACAAAGCAAAAATTATGCCCTAAATTTCAAAATTAGTTAAAAACATTTAAAAAAATAATGGAAACTATGAAAGAATAACATAATTCAGATTTTTTTCAAATTGTTATTCATTCATAGTTTCCAGCATGTTCATAGTGTCCTTGAATAATGGCTGAAGCCATGAGTATTTTTAAAAAATGTATTCAATCATTTAAACTAAAAAATAAGTTCACATTTTTTTAAAAACTCAAAACAAAGAGTTTAATCTAAAGAGTGAGCTCAGAAAAGAAGAAACAAAACAGGAAAAATTAAAAGAAAAGAAAATACTTCAAAACTCAAGACAAAAATTAGAAAGAGCACAAGAGCAAATATAATGTATACCATTTTTGTTATATAAGATAAAAAACAACTTTTAAAAATTTTAAATAAACTAAGAAGAATAAAAGTGGAAGTAGATTCCAGATAAAATAATAGATGCAAAAGAAAGGCAAAAAAAGAAATCAACATACATTTAATACAAGTCCAAAAATATAAAACCAAAACAATGGAGCAGACTCATACTAAAAACTATTATTCAATAGAATATTCATAAAATAATAAAAATAAATGTTAAACTAAATATTTAAAGACTGACTATATAACTAAAAATTTTCCGAATCTTACTTTAATAAAGTTCATATTTTTAAAAGGATCCACTATAGATTCAAATAAATGGAGACATATTACATAATATGAATAGGAAGATTCAATATTGTCAAGATGTCAATTCTTCTCAAATTGATCTATAGATTCGACAATTTCAAACAAAATCCCAGCAAATTATTTTGTGAATAGCAATAGCTGACTTTAAAGTTTACATGGAAAGGCAAAAGATCCACGATAGTCAACTCAATCTTGAAGAAGCACAAAGTGGGAGGATTGACATTCTTCAACTTCTACATTTATTATAAAATTACAGACAGTGTTGCATTGGCGAAATACCCCTCCCCACACACAAATATAGTCAACTGATTTTTGACAAAAGATAAAAGTAACTTGAAGGAAAAAAAAAAGTGTTGTTAGAACAAATGGTGCTGGAAAATGGATATCCACATGCAAAATAAACAACTAGATAAATAAATAAATCTGGACACAGACCTTATATGCTTTACAAAAATGAACTCGAAATAAACCACAGACAAATATACAATGTATAGCTATAAAATTCTTAGAAGATATATAGGAGAAAATATAGATGACCTTGGGTTCGAGGAAACTTTCAGATACAATATAAAAAGCACAAACCAAAATAGGAAGAAATTCTGAGTTGATTTTTTTTTAATTAAAAACTTCTCTATGAAAGACTGTAAGAGAATGAGAAGAGAAGCCACAGACTCAGAGAAAATCTTTGCAAAACATGTATCTATTAAAGGACAGTATCTAAACATATAAAGAACTCTTAAAAAGTTAACAACGAGAAAACAAACAACTCAATTTAAAAAAGGACAAAAGAAAGATGCGAACAAATACTTTGTCAAAGAGACATACAGATGGAAATTAAGTGTATTAAAAGATATTCAACATCATATGTCATTAGGAAATTTACAAAATAAAGCAGCAGTAAGATGCTACTACACAGCTATTAAAATGACTAAAATCCCAAGCAGTGACGACACCAAATACTGTGAGGATATGGAGTGACAGGAACTCTTGTTAATTGCTGGTGGGAATGAAAAATGGTGCAGCCACTTTGGAAGACAACTAGGGGGTTTCTTACAAAACCAAACATGCTCTTACCCTGTGATTCAGGAAACATGCTCTTTGGTTTTTTTCAAAGGAGTTGAAAACGTATGTCAACCCCAAAACCTACACATGGATGTTTACAGCAGCTTTATTCATAACTACCAAAACTTGGAAGCAACCAAGATGTCCTTGAGTATGTGAATTGATAACATGTTGTGCATCTAGACAGTGGAATATTATTTAGGACTAAAAAGAAATGGGCCAATGAGCCATGAAAAGATCCGAAGGAAACATATTACTAAGTTAAAGAAGCCAATCTAAAAAGGATGCATGTGTGATTTCTACTACATGACATTCTAGAAATCCTAAAACTATGTAGACAGTAAAAAGATCAGTGTTGATCAGGCATTGGAGAATAGGGTAGATAAATAGGTGCCGCACAGATTTTTACAGTGTGAAACTACTCTGTATGATACTATAATGGTGTTTACATGTCATTAGAAATTTGTCAAAGTCCTTAGAATGTACAACACCAAGAGTGAACCTTGATGTAAATTTGGACTTTGGGTAATTATGATGTGTCAATGTAGGTTCACCAACTGTAATAAATGTACATAGTACCCTGGGGGAGGATATTGATAATGAGGAAGGCATTGTGGAGACAGGAAAATCTTTGTGGAGACAGGGGTATATGGGAAATCTTTGTACCTTCGACTCGATTTTGCTTTGAACTTAAAGCTACAACTAATAATTTGCATTAATGTATTACATTTGCTATAACTGATGAGTAAATGTTGATATATTATTATTACATTAGCCTTCACTCTTTGTGTTGTACATTATATGAGTATTGACAAATGTATCATGACATGTACCCACCATTATAGTATGATACACAATAGTTTTACTGCCCTAAAAATCCTCTTTGCCTTGTCTGTTCATCTCTCTCTCCCTCCCTCTCCACTGATCTTTTTACTGTCTTCATAGCTTTGTCTTTTCTAAAATGTCATATATTTGGAATCTTACAGTAGGCAGCCTTTTCAGATTGGCTTCTTTCACTTACCAATATGCATTTAAAGTTCTTGCATATATTTTCATGCCAAAAGTAACTTGCAAATAAAAAACACAGCTACCTCAATGTTTTGCCATGAAGAAAACAGAAAAGCTGGTGGACAAGGGATCTCAGGTAGGTGAAAAATGAAGGTCATTACCATTCACTTATCTTGGTCATTAATCTTTGAGCCTTGCTGCATATCAAGTTCCATCCTAACTGAAGACATTGATATGCACAGTGATTAGGTGAGGTAAATATGGGAAAAAGAAAAAAAAATACTATCATTAATTGTTTCAATAAACCAAGTCTTACCAGGGACTACCACATTTCAGTTCTTTCTGGAAGAACTACAGTTAACTAAAATATGGCTCCAGCTCCAGTAACTGAATGTAAGTTATATTTAATAGGCTGGCAGTTGGGTTCTGTGTTAATCATCATGGAAACAAGATGCATCCAATCACTGGGCAAAATTTATGAGACAGTTATTGCTGTATCTGTCAAATCTCATGCATAAAGACAAATTTAAGTTGAAATATGCCTTCAATGGGATATATGCTTTTAGAGGGGATATATGAATATGCATGTATGGAAAGAAGACAAAGTAAGATGTTATTATAAGACTTAAAGTATGTTAGTGCAGATATTTTTAATTATCTTTAAATTAGGTCGAATTTGTTTATGGCAATTAGAATTGACACTAGTCAATCAATTATTCCCACATAGGGGCTTTGAAGCAAGGTCACTAAAATATATATTATATCCTGCTATGTGAAATGATGTCCACAGCTCCTTACTACATTATGTCTCACATAGCTCCTTATCTTCAAATATTTCTGAAATAAAAATGAGACTTCTAAAATATTTGGCGTTCAGTGGGCATCTGTATGTTGATAACTCAAATGGGTGTAAATGTCCAGTGGAGATCTTAAAACGAAAAAACTCACATAACTTTATACTAACACTTTATATTTCATCTCTAAATCTGACTAAGAAAACTACTGCAATAGAAGAAGACAACGTGATTGCTGGTGGACTTTGGACTTAGTAGTTAAATCAGTGCTGTAAGCTATTGGGATTTTATTGCCACTGTATTCAGTGGATGGAGACTTTTTCCCAAAATGCATAAAATAAAAGGTCAAAGGGTAAAAAAGTCAGTGAAAATACAGTGGAGAGTTGCAGCATTTTTGAGTTTATACATTTTATCAATTTGTTTATTTTGTAATAGAATAAAATAAAGTCACATGGCGATAAAAAATTTTAAAGGGATAATTCCAATATGAATGTGAATGTTTAAGGTCAGCATTTCTCCCTTGTGCTCCTGGAAATTTAAGGAAAAAAATAACAAAAAATATGCCATTTTAAATGTTGACAAAACTAGAAATAAATTCAAAATTAATGGCAAGACTGCAAGAGTCAGTTGATTCTCTACAGGAGACAGACAGTAGAGAGAGCTGAGGGAGAAAAACAGTATCAAGAGATTTCTGATATATTTACTGAAGGTGAAACAGCACAGTGTAAAAAGTATATGACATGTCAATGAAGTGGGTGTGGGAAGTGGAGTGAATAATAGAAACATCCTTCGAGCCAGTATATTTTACAAATACAGAAGAGATGATGCCGTGCAAGTTCTATTTTTAGAATCCAGCCTGTCTCTGAAGAGGAAGAGGAAGAGATCATTAACACTTTTCTGATCCTTACTCTATCACAAGAAACTCCAACAACTAGCTGATCTAGAAACCCTGTCCATTTAGTAATGAAAATTAAAAGGAGTTGGTAAACATCTATATAAAAATATTTTATTAATAAGGAAAAGAGTGAAAGAGTGAATTAACAGATAAAGAACGACATGTTGCCATGTAGGAAAAGACAATTGAAATTACATTTTTTCCCCCATGAAATAGAAAGTAATCAATTCTAAAATATAAAAACACAAGTAAAAATGCAAGAATTCATGAAAGAGTTAGAAGACAGCAGAAGTAGTTGAATTTGAGCTAGCAGAACTCAGAAAAGTAGTATGAAAAAAAGAAAAATTATCACAGAAATAAAGTAAAATTGAAGTGATCACGGATAAAAAGGCATTAAGGAAAGCACGATAAGAAATATATAAGCTAAAAAAGACAAAAGTAAATAAAATGTGTTGGAAATAAATTTTTTCTTTTAAATTTGACAGGAAATTATAGATATAAATCACAAAGTCGATTCAATGGATGTATAATCGGAATTCCTGAAATTAAGTTCAACTATTATGAAAAACAAATATTTTTCATTCAGGAACATTTTCTAAAATAAAAGATGCCTTGAAATACCACAGAAAAGCATCCAGTATTTCAGGAAAAATTGGTCCCAACTTGTGAACGCTGGGCTACGCATTATTTAAATTACCGACAGAGCTTCAGAATTAAAATGAAAAGTCTAATGGACAACCAGGCAAAATTATCAAGCCACATTTAAAAGGAGAGAAAAAAATCAGGCTCTGAAAACTCCATAGTAAAATTCAAGAACAGATAACAAATGGTGTGATAGTTATAAGATTGTTAACAAATTAAAGTGTGAGCCGAGGACAAACTTAATATTTCTCAGAAACAAATGCTATAGTTGAATAGTTTTGAACATTCAAGGTTTTCTTTGGGGGGAGCTACTAAAGAACAACTGCAGTCAATCCAAGCGTTTTTGATGAAACTATAAGAAAATTTGGTGCCAACAGATCTGCACTATGGAAAATGCAAAAGGAAGTTCTTCATACAGAAGAAAATAACACCAGATGGAATCTTGGAAAAAATAGCTCCAGAAATAGCAAGTTTGTGTGGAAGGATAAAAAAGATTTTTCTTATTTTAAAATTTATTTAAAAGATAAATGAAAGTTTAAAGCAAAATAATAACGACGTATGTATTTATATCATGTGTAAACTAAAACGTAATATAAAAACCATACAAAGGTGTGAGGGGATAAATGGAGGTACAATAATGTATAGTATTTATATTATATGTGAAGAGCTATGTTATTATTTGAAGATAGAGTATGATGTGATGAAATGCATATTATTCACATGACAGCGTCCACTAAAAATTAAAACAGAAGGCTTTTAATAGGCAATATTGAAGATTAAATAGAATATTAGAACATACTCAAGATAAATCCAAAGAAGACAAGAAAAGACAGGAATAAAGGAAAATCAATCAGAGAGAATACAAACAAACAGATGGTGTATTGAAATCCAACAGTATGATACTTAACATTAAGTATAAATGGACTAAACACTCCAATTAAAAGATAGACTTTTTCAAACTAGATTAAAAAGCAAAATCCAACTACACACTGTCTAAAAGAGCTCCCTTTAAATTTAGAGACCAAGATAGATTATAATAAAAAGAAAAATATGGTATTTAAAATCAGTCATAATAAATCCATATAGTTATATTAATAGCTGGAAAAACAGACTCAAAACATACTATTATCATAGATATTGAGGGAAATTTCATCATAATAAGTTAATTATTAATCAAGAAGATATAATAGTCCTAAATGTTTATTTACTAACTTAATAGCAGAGTTTAAAATACATCAAGTGAAAAATGACAGAGATAAACACACAATAAACAAATCCATGATTTTGGGTGGAGACCTCAACATTCCTCAGCAACTAATAGAATGTATAGACAACATAGATATGGAATGCTCAGCACCATTAGCCTGCTGGGTTAATGGGGATTTACAGAATGCTCCATTCGATGATTTCAGAATAAATACTTTTCAAATCCACATGGTATGTTCACCAAGATAGACAATAATCAGGGTAATAAAATAACTTTCAACTAATTTAAAAGTTCAATATTGCACAGAACATGTTCTCTGACCACAATGAAATAAAATAATTAAATAAAGATATTTGGAAAAACCTCAAGTTATTTGGATATTAAATAACACTTCTATATTATTATGCTCTACACTTGAAATATTATTGATATGCAGTACTTGTATATCAATAATATTTCAATAAAACTGGGGAGCGATAAATAACACTTCTAAATAAAATAGAAAGAAGAAATAGCGTGGGGAATGTTAATATATTTTGAACCAAATGAAAATTAAAATGCAATTTATTAAAAATTATGGGTTGCAGTACTTTGCAACAAATATTTAGCTTTAAACATTTATATTATATAAAGCAAGGTCTAAGGTCAATCATCTAATTTGCCATCCTAAGACACTAGAAACTGAAAGGCAAAATATATCTAAAGTAAGATGGGAGGAAAGAAATTAAAAATAAGATTACAGTCAATAAAAGAATAAATGAAAAAGAATAGAAAAGCCAATAAAACAAAAACTAGTTCTTTGAAATGCATTAGAAAATGATAAATAGCTACTTATTAAGATAAAAGAGAGAATACATATATTACTGATATCAGAAATGATAGAATGTGACTATAGACATTAAATTATTATAAAGATTTGCTAAGAACTTTCTACTAATAAATTAAACGCACTTGTCCATTGTTGCTCAGTTTATATGAGCTAAATATGTGATGTAACTTAGATGTTTAATTTCATAGCTTATGCTCCTAATCATTATGCTAATTGTTGCCAAGTTCATTACTTTCTTTTTAACATTTTCGAATGCTTTATGATTCAGAGAATGGCTGAAATAGTAGGAAACTTAGATATTACCCTTTCTAATTCTTTATTTTGCTTATGTATAACCATAGCTTCTATATACTAATTTACATTATCTTTAAATAACAAAACAATTAGAAAGTAATTCAAGTCCCATATCATTTATTCATCATCCCAAGTTTAGATCTTTCTGCCAAAATGAAAAAGACTTGAAGTCAGTGGGATAGAGAGAAGCAAAGAGAGCAGAAGGGACAAAATATGAGAATTATCTAATATTAGAACTGAACCCTTTTTTATATTAGAAATTTATCATTAAATTAATGTTTACAACTTTCTGATTCAAAGAGGACACTAAAGATAGTCTATGTCCTACAGCAATATCCAAAATGTAGTAATAAATTTATCTTAGTACAGGCCATCTGACTCATTTCAGTGGCCCCATTAAAATCATTGATTTTTAGGACACATAAATGAATGAATAGCTTGTGTCCATTTAATCATGACCTAAATTGACTAATTTATTGACTACTTTCCTCTTCTGGACAGAAATATTGTTTTCTCTCTCATATCTGTCCCTCAATAAGTTAACTAGAACTAATAAGTACTTCTCACATCAGAAGATTTAATTAGAACAACAATATCAACTGATAGAGGAAGTGATAATACACAGAGAAATCTAGGCAGCTGTATCATCTACCTTACAATGCACAGCGTGTTAGTTTAAAATCCAATTGAGCAACCAATAAGTGCTGTTATAGTTGCCGTGATGCAAACACTGCATAAAATGAGCTTGTAGGAGAGAGCTTTTACCAATTAGTCACACCGTATGATTAGATACCACAAGTGTTCTAAAATGCCACACGTGTTGAAAACGAGATTATTTTTCAAGAGAGGAAACTGAATATCCTCATGTAAAGATTATTGTTTATGTGGAGTGTCTTATGAACGTCATGTCCATCATACAAGACGTCATGAAGAAATGAAGCACCGGGCAATAAGCCGAAGTATTAATATTATATATAGGCATGCATATACAAGGGTATGTGTGCACACACATCTAAGTTTAAGGAAGTGAACAACTCAGTAGAAAGATAAGCGATGATTTTGAATAGGCAATTTAATGAAAAAGAAATAAAATTAACTGATATATTTATGAAAAATGCTTAACCTCATTAATAACGAATTGCAAAGGGAAAAGAACATAAACTATTACTTTTGCTTTTTAATTGTTAAAACTTGAAATGCCTGAAATAACCCAGTGTTGGTGGGATCACAGGAAACCAGACAAATTCCACTGTGGAAGAGAATCTAAAACAGTATTTTTTAGACCAATTTAGAATCTGGTATTTATCAACATCTTCTATAAGGTATTTGATAAGACATGTGATAATCTGTTAAAATGAGCACTTTGAGAGAGAAATTAGTGGCAAGCATTCAGGTGGAAGAAATTTTTTTAACTCCTCACCTTCTACATTTTACCTTAAAAATATAATAGTATGGAACATGCAATATAATGGTTTATGAGAAAAAATATATATTTGGTCATTGGGATGATCAAATATATATTTCGCTTATATGATATTTTGGTCATTGTCCAAAGTTCTTGGCTTACAGTTCCAAAACCCTTGGAATTTTCTAAGTGTTGAGAGTGATAAAGCTGTCTCTTTTTTTAGGTTAATAAGGTGGCTTTTGGAAGGCACTTGAGGATAGAGGATGCTTTCTAGAGGAGCCAACCTTGTCATTAGAGGATTGGAACTTTTAGTCCAAACCCCTGATCTCTGTGGAGGGGAAGAGCCTGGAGATCAATTAGCAATGGCCAGTGATTGACTCAATCATGCCTACGTGTGAAGCCTCCATAAAAATTCAAGAAAGAATGGGTTTCATAGCTTCTGTTGGTGAACATGTGTCAATGTAGGGACAGTGGTGGGCTGGCGATTATTTCAACAGCTTGTTGAATGTGTGGGAAAACCTACCTCACACATACACACATTGAAATTGGGTCCAGAAACCCAATTAGTGACCAAAAATAAAGATAAATGCACTATGGGAGTGAACATTTTCTGAAAATTGTAATTTAAACAATTTTTCAAGATGAAAAAAAATGTAATTTTTTTATTTTGTAAATTTTAATAATCAAATATTGGGATTTTTTAGAGCAGCATGTAGCTCTAGTGTACCCATGCATAGAAACACGAAATTATAACTTTAAGCCATTTCCTAAGACAGAATGTGAATTATAAGAAATAAAGACTTATAATACAAAATAAACACATAGCTGGATATGCACTGTTACACTATGTCATAGCCAACCATACATTATATTATAATATGCTTTCATAATATACAATGCCTTAGTTCATGTCTCTGAGAAGGTGTTAACTTTCCAGAGAGTGCTATTCTGTAGCTGGTAAGAACGCAGGTTCCAAATTTCTTAAGGAAAGGGTTAGAACTTTGGCTCCCTCATTTACAAACCGAGTCACTCTGAGTGATCTGCTGATAGCGGCTTTGCCCTTGCTTTTTCCTCTATCTGAAATGCTCTTACTTAATTAGAGCCATGGTCCTCTTCTTCACTTGACTCAAATCTTTACTGGGATATGAGTACATTAGAGCTGTCACCCCCAATCACATGTTAAATATAGCAACATCGACTTTTCTGTTATTAACCACTATTCTTTACTCTGCCTAAAATTTCCTCTTAATCCTTACCAAGTCCTAGAAAAGGTGTTTATTTTTATGGTCGATCTACCCTGCTAGACTGCAAAGGCCATGACCTTAGGGATTATGCATGTCTTTGTTCACCGAATGAGATAGTCAAAGAAGCAGACATTCAATAACTATTTGCTGAATACATGAGTGAATGAGAAGTAAACAGTTCTGAGTTTCACTTTTCTCATTTATAAAATCAGAATAATAACTACTTCCTGTGGTTGTTTCAAAGATATTTAAATACTATTAAATGTTTAGCACGGTTTCTAGTACATAGTAATCACTAAACATGTGATTGAAAATTTTATTTCTTATGTTGGTTTTCTACAATTTCAGTGATTTTTTCCTTTTGAAGAATCTAATGAAAATGATTTTTAATGCTCCCTTAAGGCCACTATTTTCCCTAAGTTTATTGCTTATGTAATTTGATTTCATAAATCTTTGTTTTCAAATTTTTAATTACAGTAGGTCCTCATTAGAAAATTATACTAAAAGGCATTTTGGGGAATAAAGTTTAAAAAGCTATAGTATAAAGCTCTTTACTCAGTGCTTTTATGAGAATTAAAGATTGTAGTGACTTAAGGATACAGACTTATAAAAACAATGCATATATTTCCTTATATGAACAGTAGAATCATTTTGTACCAAATGACAGAAATTACTCCAAAGTACATACAACAGTAGGCTCACTTTTTCCCAAGTAGAAGAGTAAGTTTACAACATGTAAAGTTTGGCGAAGCTTGTTATATCAGATCTTGTTACATTATTGGATATCTTCAATGTTCGTGATAATATTTCTTCCTTAAGAATTGTCATTATGGTTAAAATGATCAAAATACGAATATTTGTTGTTACATTTAAGATGCTGGGAAATGTTCAAGGACAGCTGCATCTTTCTGGAATTCATTTCAATAAAAATCAGATAGTGGTAAAGGAACTTCAGCGTAATCGCATACCTAAAGGATATTGGCCTTTACATCATTCTGTGTTCCAGTAAGTGAACTTTGAGAGTTAGGCCACCCTAGAGAGGCTTTATAACCTCAGACTGACTCTAACTTTGCAAAGTCATTTCCTTTCAGTCCTGGTCTCTTCATCTATCTATATCCACTCCTTTTATGCTTTGCTCTTAGGGCTCCATGAATGGAACAGTCAGTTCTGCAAAGCTACCAGCAAACACTAGTTAAAATTTGGAGAATTTCTTGAGTGATTCATTAATGTATCTTGTCAAGGCAAACAACTTGTAAAAGCAGGTTTTCTGTTGCGAAATTTAAGTGGCAGTTTAGATAAATAATATTTTTCTTCTAAGGAATACTTAAAAATGTACTTCCTCTTTTATATTTTCATATTAGTCATATTACATTAGTTAGAATTATTCTCTTCTGTTAATTCTTATAGTATTTAAATTCATGCATCAATCATATGGAAGATTAGAAACACTGCTTCTTTTGTCTTTCTAGTCCTAATTATTATATTGGATCAATAAATCTTTGTAAACAAATTGAATGAGAATGTAAAATATATTTATCCGTTCAAAGTCAAAAATTGAAAAGGAGTTCCTTTAAAGCTAATATTGACAGAATTTACAAATCTTATCACAATCTTAAAGATAGTCAGATTTCTTGAAACTTGGAATTAAACATTGTCTCATGATTGAGTATCAAATACTCATTTTAAAAAACCGGTTTCTTATAAATCTGACAGGAAATATTTACCTGAACGTTTTAATCATCCTATTAGTTCTTGGTAAAACTTTATGGCAAAAAGCAGGATAGGAAAATATTATGAGTGAAATCCCTCCAGTTTCGATGGCTTAAAAAAGATGTTTAGCCCTTGGATTTTGGCACTCCAGAGCATATTTCTCATCACCAGGAGGAGGAGTGAAAGGCAGCAAACCTTAGCTCATGAGGAAGAACCACAGCCTGCTAGATGAGAAGCTTTTGAGAAATACTATAGATCTGATGGGGCAGAGTGAATAAATGTAATGTCTTGTGGTTTGGAGGAGAAATGGGGTTTTCACATTGGGCAAGCCAATTAACTGAGGTCCAGGTGACTGAGCCCTCCTCTGGTGGGTTCCAGGTTCGGAAAGACACAGCGTTCCTTAAAGGGACATGGTCAGGCAGCGGGCAGTGAGAGAGTTCAGTTCTCAGGTCCCCGGCATTGTACACCGTTCTTTCATTTCCACACGTTCTTTTCATTTGCTGACAAGCAAGATCTAAAAGATGTGCTTTTGTAACAAAGAATGTGGAAAGGTTTCTTCTGATTACTGTGAAAGCTAAAGCTTTTAGCATTTCAGATTTTTACAGACTTCTTAAACTCTGGTGTTTTGCCATGAGCATTTAGTTTCCCTTCACATCCTAGAAAATATTCTGGTTTTCCCTTTCACTCAAGAGGATTATTCATACCTTTTTCCAAATCTTGATTCTGCCTAAAAGTACATGTATGAGAAGAGGAAGTAATTTGGGGGAAAAAATTTAGTTGCTCTCCTAAGGTGATAAATAGGGGTGCACGTATGTGTGCAACCTAATTTCTGGCCTTTGTCCTATGTTCTTTGATTGGTTGTCTGACTACACAGTGTGCATTTTTCATTATAAGCTGGAGTCAACCACATTTCTTCCCTTGCCAGAAGTCACAAGTGAAGATCATAAAATACTAGAACCCACCATTTTTATTGCTTTGCCCGTCCTATATTCCTACCTACTTCCCATAATCACAAAGGAGGCAACTTTCTATCATGTATCTCTTTCTTTTCCTTGATGTTTTGCATTAATGTGACATGTGTATTTCTAAGTATTTCATGGGATATTGAGGATAATAATTAATCATTATCACATAGCAATCATCATAATGGAAAAGACTCTGTGTGCATATCAGTTTTTCTTTTCTTCTCTTTTTTCTTTTTCTTTCTTTTCTTCTTTTCCGTTCCTTTCTTTTCCGTGCCTTTCCTTTTTTTTCTTTCCTTTCTTTTCTTTCTTTCTTTTTTTTTTTTTTTTTGGTTCTACAATTCAGTTACTTGTATGACTGGAAGAAGTATCTTCCAAAATCTGTGACTTTTAAACAGCCATCAGAATCAAATCTTTCCAAAGCCTTAATGCACATAGGCAAGATCTCTAACTTTAAAGATTCTAACAGATGTTCTTATTTTCACATAATATGATAGACTTTACAATTTTATTTTATATGTCCTAAATTATTTTTCCAGCTGAGTGAGAGCATGATCATTATGCTCAAGGGATGAACTAAATGGATCGGTTTCAAGTCCAATCCATTTAGTCTTCCTTTAATATATTTTATGTTCCTTCCAACAAATCTCTTTTTTATATATATTTATGAAATGCCTTATTATTTACAGTCTCTAAGACTTCCAGTTGCTCTTGGGTGTTTAAGAATATGTTTTAATTACTTATTATAGATATGTTATCTCTTGATTAAAGTTATCTTAACAAGAGAAAATTTGCTGAACTTATGTCTTTGGAAAGAAAATAAAGATTTATTTTTCTCTATTGAAGTTACATAAAATTTTGTTTTTCTGTATACAATTAACATAATATAGTACTTTTCTACTCTTGTTCATTCAGTCATATAGCCTTACATCCATGGTCACACTGATTTGATCAAGTGGTTATCTTCTACCCCAAATCAGGGATATCGGGGACCTCTTCAGCTTTATTTCAACCTGGATTAGAAGTGTTACTCTTTACTCTCTTCTAGTGGAAAAATTCCAAGTATATGAGTCTGGATTTACATATAGCTATAACTCTGTCACAGGAATAGATTCCAGAAGGAGAGGCAGAAGAGTCTTTGGAGTTGAATTCATGAACATCCTTGCTCCTTGCAGTGGCTTGAAACAAAAAGATTCATCTTATACACAAGCAAATTTCAAATGGTCTTTTGTCCCTTTTAACCAAAGAATTCTACAAAATATAAACTAAAAACTATTGAGATAAGAAAATTAGATATTTTTCATCTTTAGAAAGATATACTAAAGATTTTTTTTTATTACTACTTTTTTTCTAAAGAAACAAAATAGTTATTGATGTATAGGTGCATTCTACAAATAGTTACCAGTATTCCCCAAAACTGTCAAGGTCACAAAAAAAGGAAGTCAAGAAACTGTCATAGTCAAGTGGAGCCTGAGGAAACATGATGACTCAATGTAATGTGGTATCTTGGATGAGATCCCAGAATGGAGGAAGGATATTAGGTAAAAACTAAGGAACACTGAATAATCTATGGAATTTAATCAATAATAATGCATCAATGCTCATTAATTTTGACAAATGTAACATGCTAATGTATAATATTATTAATAGGGGCAACTGAGTATGGGGTATATAGGAACACTCTGTACTATTTTCTCAATTTTTCTATAAACTTAAAACTATTCTAATTGTTTAAAGTTTATTTTTAAGTCATTATTAATGTGTAAAGTATATTATAAAAAGACATTATTATCACAGAGCCTGGAGAGAATCCCTTGCAAAGGGGATCAGCTCAGAGTAATACTCATGCAATATTGATTCTAGCATTGGAAAGTTCTCACCTGTCCCTTGTTTTTTCCTATATTTGACAGTAGGCATTCCTAGTGTTACCTTGTTCTGTCTGGCTTTGGCTTCAGCTTTATTATTGTTGCTGTTGGTTTCAGAGCCCATTCATGACTCTAAGGCCTGGGATGGCCTATGGATGAGTAGTTCTCAGTATCTCTCTTACCCAATATTGTCAGCCTCTTAACTATCTGATTTCCTGACATAAACATTGATTTTAGAAATAAGCATTCTCTGAGTTTCCTAGATGCTAAAAATAATCTGAGATTTTAAAATGCCAAGACTATGTTGATTCTGCGTATAAGAGTTATCTAAATTCGCCAAATTATAGTGGGTTAAATGATTGCAAGACAGTATTACAGAAATATAATAAGACCCACTGTTTCCATCATCTATTTTTCTAAGTATATCTTTGGTGCTTTATCATTTAATTTATTGTTTGATTGAAGAAATATTTTTGTGAATGTAACATCTATGTATATATGTGTGTGTGCATGTGCTATATAAATGCATTATATATGAAATATAAATATGTATGTTTATAAACTAATTAAAGTAGCCTATCCTTGCCATCTTTTAGAGGTGTTTTTCTCACCACACTTTTAGCATAATATTGAAGTAGTTCTTTATGTGATCAACACGTATATGGGGAATTCGAGCTTCTGGTTACTACAAAGTCCTCAAAGAGTGCAGTGATTTCATGTCTTGGAGTGTTGAAAAAAATGTAACTCAAAAATTCTTTTACAAATATACCCCTTAATTTAAATTAACTCAGCAACCTCTGTTATATATTAGACATTAACTTTCCATAATGTGAACTATGGAGAAGGTTCACATAGAGTAATGAAAGGCATAACTGTTTGACAACTTTAAATAAAATTGTATAAATTTTTTTATATTCAGCATAAATTAGTATAACAGAATTCCTTAAGAGAATTCTCTACAGCATTAGTTAAAAATGATGTTTAATTTAATTTTTTTGTTGTTGTTTTTGAAATCTTTTTTTTATTAAGTTTATTGGGGTGACATTGGTTAATAAAGTTATATAAGTTTCAAGTGAATAATTCAATAAAAACATCATCTGTATTGTGTGTTCACCACCCAAAGTCAAATTTAATTTAATTTTTGTACATTAATAGTTTGCATGTGTAAAATTATTAAGGAGACTGTAAATCAAATAAGATGATTTATTTAAGATGTTTTACGTTTATTGAAAAATTGAGCAGAAAGTATAGAGAGAACTCTCATATACTGTCTACCCTCTTCACACACACATTATTATTAACATCTTGTTTTAGTTTGGACATTTGTTACAATTGAATTATTATTATTAACTGAAGTTCATACTTTACATTACGGGTCACTCTTTGTGTTGTACATTCTATAGTTTTGACAAATGTATCCACCATTACAATATCATAAAAAAATAGTTTTACTGCCCTAAAATTCTGGGCTCCACATGTTCATTCCTCCCTTCCTCTCTCCCCTTGAACATCTGGCAACCGCTGATCTTTTTAATGTCTCCTAGTTTTACTTTTTTCAGAATGTCATATAATTGAAATCATAGAGTGTGCAGACTTTTCAGATTGACTTCTTTTACTTAACAACATACATTTAAGGTTCCTCCATGTAGGTTTGTGGCTTGATAGCTCAATTTTATTTTATCACTGAATAATATTCTATTTCTCAGATGTAGCACAGTTTAGTACTTCAGTTTCATGTACATCAAGTGGTTTGATTTTGGCCCTTAGGTCACTGAATCATCCAGTTTGCATATTTTCTAATGTGGTCTGTCTAATTCACTGATGTTTTCTTTGGCAGTGTCTAATCTGCTCTTAAGCCCATCTAGTAAACTTTTTACTTTAATTAATTTAATTTTATGCATTTAAATTTGTTCTTTTTAAGAGTTTCCATTTCTCTTCTCAATATTTTTATGATTTTATTTTAATTCTTGAACATGATAATAAAGCTGTACTTAAGTCTTTTCTAATAGGGTCATCTCTGTCATTTCTGCCTATTTATGTATTTTTTTTCCTAGTCATGGTCCCATTTTACTGCTTTCTTTAAGTTCTAGTAAACATGTGAACGTTATCATTTGGATGTTTGGATTTTTTTGTTGTCTTTTAAATATTATTAAATATGTTTTGATAGACAGTTAAATTACAAATCAGCCTGATCTTTCCAAGTATATTTTAAGTTGTTGATTTTTATTTTATTTTATTTATTTTATTTTTGGAGGACCTAGAACAATCATTATTTGAGAACTATTTAGCCCTAGTACTAAAATATAACTATTCTGGTGTCTTTCGTGAGTACCTTAGGTATTCCTGAGGTCTCTCTACTCTGTCTGGTTAGAAATGAAATATATTTCAGTAGTTTGTGAGTTCTGGGAATTGCTCAGCATACAATTCCTTGGGAATTGTTCTTTGCCAACCCAGACTTATAAAGATTTGTGCTTGCTTCAGATGGTATCCCAGCAGTTTAGCACAAGTCGGACCATTTTTTGTTTTGTTAGTACCTCAGTTTGACGTTTTTCTTTTAGATGTATAGAGTTTCATCTGTATATATATGTGCCAACCTATCACGGGCTTTTTCAAAATTTATTTTTCATTGTTTGGGTGTATTTTTCCTATGATTCAATTTGTCGTGTGTGTGTGTGTGTGTGTGTGTGTGTGTGTGTGTGTGTGTGTGTGTAATGGATCATGCTTTAAGCACAAGATTAAGAATCTTTTCCTAGAATCTATATCCTGAAGATAGTCTCCCTTTTTTTATTTTTTACTTTTCTAAAATTTATAGGATTTTATGTGTTATATTTTAGTGTGATTGATTTTGAGTTATTTTTTATAATTTGTGAGCATAGGTTAATATTCATTTTTTATGCCTATTGCTGTTCATTTCCTTCAGTATTTGTTGAAAGCCTCTCTTCCTCCCATTCAACTGTTTTGGCGCCTTTGTGAAAAATCAGTTGGGTATATTAGTATAATAATTCTGTCAAACATGTCACTGAAAACATCACAGTTAATTTTCAGGAAATATGCAGATAAATTTACTTCTTTTTGTATTTTATTACATCTGTCATCTGTTCCATTTCACATATATTCACATTGGCTAGCACAGTACCTGGCTAGTAGTAGACACTTAGCAAATAAGTACTGAAGGAATAAATGCTTGTATCAAACAGTGACGTCTAGTCACGTGGTTACCTTCTAAAATCAATCATTCATTGTATTAAGTAAATAATTGTTGTTTTTGTCATCTTTCCCAATCATCTGGCATTCATTTAATTCGTGATTAATATTTAAGATTAAGTAAAGGTCTAATGGATATTTAGATTATGTTTTACAGCTTGAACTACAATGTAAGCATCTTGGAAGTGTCAGTGTTCGGTTCTTCTTCCTACTTGTTTTCATCCATATCTCTTAAGGCTACATATTAGGCTTAATCAGACCACTTTTAGAGCTTCACTCCTCTGCCTTAAAAAACTTTCATTTTCCTTGCTATTTCCATCATGACAGCCAATCTTACTATTTGACTTTTAAGGCTCTTCAAATTCTAGCCTCCATACATTCTAATGCTTTCTCTTGTACTAATCCACCATATAGATTAATGCTACATAAATTGTTCTTCAGATCAATCATATGTCAATTCCAAGCCCTAGGTCTCACTAGCTTCTAATAAAAAAATATATAGTCTTAATTTCTCTTTTCATTATAATCATTTTGAAATCTTACCACTCCAATTTTTATAAATTAGCAGTCTTTTTCCTCAAATTATTCCCACAGAAACTCTTAAGCATTTCCTAGGGGTCTGTTTCAGAAATACTTCGAGACAGTCCTGTTTCTCCTGTTCCAGCCTACCTATCTTGCCAAAATATCCACATTCATAGTGTTGCTGCAATTCCCAAGACCCGCTCTTGTTGGACATAGTTTTTCTCAGCATCCAACTTCCAGTGTCACCTCTTGCACCACTAAGGTATATGACTTCTCCAAAGAAATATGGTTGTGTTATCTCTTGGCAAGTCATCCTTCCTCTAAAAATATTTACAATACAACTGTAACCAAGTAGTACTTCTAACAATATTTCACTAAAACATTATAGATTAAGAGTAGGATGTATACTACAAAAAGGTAGTTTACATATTACTTCTCTAGCCAACCCTGAACTAAGATTTTTATGCAGTTTATTTTGTACCTTGTTTTCACCTACACTTCCCTGGACAGCCTCCTCATCTTCCCACAGCAGGTTAAGTCTAGTCTAACTCTTCTTGGACTCAGGTGAAGAGTGAGTTGGAGGGGGAAGGATTGTAACCGTAAAAATATATATATTTTAAATTATTTGTAAGGGAAATACAGCTTATACTTTTACGTTTAATTACAGAATTAAGATGTATAAAGTTAGTGAATTCAGAGGAACATATTTCATATGCCATTTAGTTGGACATTGAAAGAAACAGGTAAGAAAAGAGGAAATAACTGTAGAATTTTAGATTGATTGTTTCATTTTGTTTTGCTTTTTTTTTCTTCTCTTATGAAAGCAAGATTTATGTGAGAGCACAGTTGGAGGTAACCAGGGAAAGCAGAAAGTCTGACAGTCACCAAATCTGGTTGTCTCAGTTATAACAAATCCCCAAGAAGGTATCATGTATGAATAAAAACATATGAAAATGAAGCAAATAATTACTTGAAGCAAAGTGAATTTGCATAATTCCATCTTGATGGAAGTTTTTGGTAGGTGTTTGGGAGTTGCATGACTTGGACACAGAAGGGGATCTTAAGCAAAGGGGCGTGGGTGGCCAATTAGTGGTGTTTACCCAACTCTTTGCTATCCTCATGTAGATCCCGCTTACTTGTTCTTCATTTCTTACTCCAGAATCAAGTTTCCCTGAAAGACTGAACACAAAACTGATCAATTCTTTGAAAGGTCAAACCCATTTTTACCCATGATAACAATTTTTTTTTGACCCCAAGAAAACTATCTAAATATATTCTGATATGGTACATTTTCTAAAGTACAGTTTTCTCTTGTTGTTTCATTCATAGTCGATTTGTTAGGCTTGCAGAGTTAGTATCTGCTTTCAGTTTCTGGTCTAGAACCCTGGAAGAAACAACAGAGTTAGAATCAGAGACTTTAGTTAAAATCTGATACCACGTTTAGCGATAAATTAATATAGACTTTCCTCAACTTAGTTGATTATTTGATTTACAAAATTGAATTTTAAATGAATTGAAAATGGTTTCATATACATGAAACTGTAGATATGTTGAATAATAAAGATTCAATTATTTTTTTTGTCAATCTCCTAGTATATTAGTCTCAAACCGAAATATCAGTCTTCTTTTCAAAGCTTCGTAGATTAGCATTTTAAGTTTAAATTTTCTTCCAAGAAATATATATTTTATCTTATATAGAGTTATCAAATAAGGTATTTCCTTCCACATTAAAGATATAGCAAGCTACCTAATTATAACTACTATTTTTCATACTTCAGAATGCATTTAAGTCTCTTTCATATCAGTAAATATCACAAATTTTGACATTGTAAAAATTGGTAAGTTGTACATCTTTTGCAACAGCAGTTACTAGTCATAACTTTTGTTTCGAGATCAATATAATTACTTGCCACTTTTTAAATGGTCTTTTAGACTTTGATTGAAATTTTAGGCCAAACAACTCATTTAAAAATTAGATTCTGAATCCATGCTTTGCATACATTTTAATTTACACAGAAAAATGCTATTAAATCATTATCACTGTGATTTTAATTCTCTTTTACATATTCCTATAATTCACAATATGTTTAATGGTTGAAGTTTATCTGCAGTGAGTTGTAGGCTTTGGTCATCTTCAAATTTTTAAAATCCTTTTACTCTTTCTTCCTAAACTAAACTTTTAGAATTATACCTTGGTCTTGCAGACTAGATAACTTTCTCATCATAAATATTCTTGAAATGACTATGGAGCTCTGAATAAGATTTTGTCAAAAGCAGTAAAATAACTGAACTAGACCATAAATATGAATACAGGGTGAATAAATTGTTCTACCTAATTGAAAACAATAGCTTACTAATGTATGAAGGGTATAGAATTTAACAAAAATTATGTGGATAAGAAGTACTGATTTGAAATCATTGACTTATTGACTGCTAGCAGAAACACCTGTCTATAGATAGTTGAGAACTTCTACTCTGGACCATATAAGGAACCAAAAAAAAAAAAAAAAAAAATGCGTCGGAAGAAACTTCCCAGCTTTGCTCAGCCCCATACTCTCTCTTCTGCATGGGAAGAGTGATATCTGATCAGATTTGAGAGAAGGTCTTGAGCATGTTTTCAAGATGAACTCCTGCAGCAAGGATGTGGTGAGAAGAACAAAAATGTTGAGGTTGTCCAGTTTGATAGTCATGTTGTGGCTATGTCTGTCTAATTTAAAGGTGAAATACTAGCACCTCTAATTGCATATGGATATCTTCTCCAATCAGCTTTATCAAAATAAAATGGAAATTTTATCTTTATATGTCTCTGCTATTTCATTTCTCAACTAACTTCATGACAATGTAGATATGACCAAGTTCTTAATATATTGCCTAAATAGAAAATTATTTTTTAAAAATTGTCAACATGTTTGGCAAAAATGTTCTTACTCAAAAAGTTTCCATCTCTATTCAGCATGTCTTTTGTGATTTTTTAAAATCAGTGTAAAATATATAAAATAAAGACATAGGTATAGATTTTTGTAAAGTATTATGTAACATGTAAAATATCAACATTCTCCAAGAATTGTCACTCTTATCTACACCTCGGTCCTGGCTCTGGGCATGTAATCATTGTCATATGAATTCCTTGGTTGGAATTGTATGAAATCATTAAATTATATCCTTCTTTCCAAAGTTAAAAACCTTTAAGAAATAGACACAGAAGTAAGTTAGATGGTCAAAATGTTAGCTCTATTAATCCAATAGCACATCAGAGATTGTAACTTTACCTCTGTAGAGAAATGGACTCGCCTACACTTTACCTCTGGACTACACGAATTGTAGGCCATTAGATACTGAGAATAGCATTTCCTATGGAATTCCCAGTGGCTCTTCAGTAGAACAGATTCAGGCATTTCTTCCAAATTAGATTAAATCACTCATCAGATAAGGTAATTTTTCCTTATTCCACTTAAAAAGAATATGAGGTGTATGAAGAGAAGCCAAAAGTATTTTTGTAGTAAATGTCATTCATATTTCCAGGAATCTAGGAAAATGAAGGTTATTCACCAACTTGTAAATAAATTCCTGTTTTATTCTTAACGCCAGTGCTTTGAGATTGTTACTCAGTCACCTGAGTAGTTCCCTAATCATGAACTCCTGGCCAGACCTTGGCTTGCCTCCAAAAATCTAATCTCTGTGTTATCGCCCAATTTACAGATTCCTAATCTCTCTGTAGCGACTCTGATCACTCTGGTCTTATCTAGATTTTATTTTATTTTATTAATTCCTTAACTATGTAGATCCACAGAATCTTCTGCTCCACATTGGATCGTAGTTCCTAAAGGTGACCTCTAGGCCTCTTAACTGCTATAACTCTACTTCTCTAATTTTTATTAATTTTCCTCAGTGCTATTTGACTATTGATCTGTCTCTTCATAACCCAAGTCCCACCATAATATGTATTGTCCGTGTGTTAGTGTAGAGGTGTGTGTGCATGGATATGTGCATGTGTGTACATGTGTTTTCTAATTCTGTACTTTTCTCAAATTCTTATTCTGCTTTTCTTGATACTTTGTTTTCTTTATTCGACCTTTTTTAATTTTACTCTTTATTCACATTGCAGCTGAAGAGATATCAGGATAGTAAAAACTGTACGAATTTTGAAATTATAAGAACCTATATTCGTGTGCTACCTCCACAGACTTCAAAGATGTGTGATCTTGAACAAGCTACATACTTTAAATGTCAATACATTTATTTGAAAATAACATTTTATAATAATTTACTTAATAATTATGACCGTCTCACGACGGTCATAATTATTAAGTAAATTATTATAAAATGTTTTAGCAAACTGTCAGGTTCAAAATGTCTACAATGTTAGATTCTTATAATTTTCCATGAATTTATGTCATTTAAATTTTTTCTCCTATAAAAATAGAATATAATAGCTCAGTTTTTATGAATCAATGGTACATTTACCTAAACTACTTCATTTTTGTCCTGCATCATTTCATTACATTTTATTTTATTTTTATTCACTCACGCATTCATTCATTCATTCATTCATTCATTCATTGCATTTTTGGATTGGTTACTTCTTATATTACTTAACATTTTCTATATTCATGCCTTATTTTCCTACATTCTCATTTCCTGTATCCTCTAGTATGAAATCCTTATAGTTAATTATATGACCATGAATGTACTAAGTTCAGTGGATTCTATATCATAGAAATTTATTTAGATTATTTAAATAAATTAATATTTCACAAAAAATAAAAAGATGGAAAACTAAATGAATTATGTTGTAGTATTCTGCCTCATTTTTTAGGATAATTTAGGCAAACTACTTTTTTACATATTTATTGGGCCCTGGCATGAACACTAAAAATATGGTGTTAACAGAAAAGGTTGTAATTATATACTTTTCTCTATCTTTGAGAACAGATTACCTAACATGTAAGAAAATAATTACAATAAGGTGAATTAAAGGATTTAAAAATTAGAAATGATTAATTAGTCCCTAAGCAGTCAAAAGATAACACCAGAACATTATTGCGAAGCATAAGGTTAGGAAGGATACACGCTAATCTTTCAAGTAAGATTTCTAATTATGAAAATCTTGTTGTAACTTTTGAATTATGATTAACCTATTATATATATATATGGTTATAAGATTATATGGGTAAATATTTCTGAGATCTTAAATTTCTGTTTAAATATCATATTCTCACAAGACATAAAACAGAGTTAGTATTAGTTTAAAATGGAAAATGAATATTTTCCTTTTTCTGTTTATTTCACGCAAATTCAGTCTCATAAGGGAACCACCATCACACACAACATAATTTGGAACCAGGAAAGTTATACTGGCAATCTTCATTTATCGTATAAGTAGACACCATTTGATGAGGAATGAACAGTTCGCATAATGGTAATACTTGCTAACGTTTATTAAGTCTATGATGCAGGCTTTCTTCTAGGCATTTCATAGACTTCAACTCATTAATCCTCACAAAGATCCTCTGGCCTTGCTATTCCCATTGACAAATTTTTTAAAATTGGGGGCACTTAACACGGCCTCTGTATAGAGAAATTAGAATATATAGTTTCCAGATTTATGCAGCTCACAGTACAATGGAAGGGAAAATGAACCTGTGATTCTAATTCAGAGCAATAAATCTGATTTACACTATTCAAAGTTCTCTCTCAAACCGGAAGACGAGACAAAAAGGCTCTGCTGGCACCAATACATCTGATGAAGAAAGTTAAACCCAACATGTTAGAAACTTGGTAAACTGTGTTTCAGTTGCCCTGAGTTCTAGCAATATATCATCCAAACATCTTACAGATTTACTTCCTGTTCTGCAACATTCACATCCATTTTGGATTTTATTGCTGAGATATTTTTTTTTCCCTCACACACACACACACATACACACACAAAATGGTTTCTTTTTTTCCTGCTGTACTTTCATGTAATCAACACTGACATGAATTTTTTTAATCACTTGAAGTCAGGACTTGGGAAATTTGTTCAGACTACAAATCAAAATAAATTAATCATGTATTTGTCTTGAAAGAATTTCACGAAAAATTCCAATAATTTAGAATTTAAATCTTTGCCTCCAGAAAATAAAAAAACACAATATTTTTATCACTGACAGTTCTTATCTCCTCTCTGTGGCTTTTCTCACAGGGAGAAGGAGAAAAGATGAGGGATTGGTTTTGTCAGCCTCTGAAATACAAATGAGGCTACAGGTTGAAAGGACTTTTGAGTGTCTCTATGGTTTCCCACTTTTTGTCCACAGAGGCAGACACAAATAGTTTCAAAATTTTGGTCGACAGATACGTACATTCAATATTAGCACTTTTGAATGAGCTAAATAAAATGCTTTTATACTTCTACTCATCTCTTTTCATATATTTTCTTAGCCTTTATCAATTTAGCAGGAATTGAGTAACCTTAAACTTTAAATTTACAAGCAATGCCAAGCTGTCATTGGTGCTTCAAAAACCAGTTAAAGTTGGTACTTTGATGAATTTCTTTCTCTGCTATCTTTGCCCTAGGCAAGAGTCTTTTACCACCTGTTTGAGAAAATTAAGTGAAGTTATTAGTTTCAAAGTTAACAGCTATCTAAGTGCATTAGTATTTCAAAAACAGTGTCAAATATCTTTTAAAAACACTTTTCCTTTCATTTTTATTTTGTTTTGTTAGTTTGAGTGTTTTTCCTAAAGTGATGCCAAATGATTATAAAAAGTTAAGGACATAAGTGTAAGTTTTTGTGAAAGGGCCCCAGAATCTCTCCTAAGTAAAATTACCATTATCTTTGATTTCTAAGTGAGGTTAGTATTCAATATAAATAGTACAATAAAAGCTTTAGAAAGATTTTTTTTCTTTGCTGTAAATATTTATACAGAAATGCAAAAGTATTGAGAAAACAATCGTATACTTAAAGTATTTTAGTAGATAAATTAAAACTCTTTTACTCACGACACAGTGCAATAAATACAAGAAAATTTATTTTACCTTTTTAAGTGAACTAAAGCAATAGAGCATGTAAAATTCTTCCATAGTTAATAAATAATATTAACTATTATGTAATATACTATTCTCTTGGAATACAGATTACATAGATATACATATGTGTGTGTGTGTGTGTGTGTGTGTGTGTGTGTACATATTTAGTCTGTTTTAATGCAGTTACTGGGGAACAAGACTGACATTAAACAGCTCATTATGAGATATGTCCATGGAAAGATTGCATAACTTCGACCCTAAATAAAGGCATTGTGATTATATTAATAGAAATGGGTCTTTTCATGTATAAGCAAAAATCCTACCCACAGCTAGTATTTTATTATGCTTTTCTATATGTTTTGAGCGATTGCTGTTTATTTTCAGCCTATCTCTTATAGCCGTTTTTGTTTTCCTGCCAAGACTCTCTCCCTTCTATTGAGAAATCTGCTCTTCTACTTTTAGGGAGCTATTTATTCCTCATTACCCATTTTACTTATGCTATTAAAAGGAATTGTTATCTTCATGCATGATTCTGACCTCTCTGAAAGAGTGGTTGATCTAAGAGTAAGCATGCATACCAAGTCAGTCTATCAAGGTCCTTTCTTGGAAGTTTTGACATAAAGAAAGCCTTTTTCCAGAAGATAAAGGTAGAAATAGGTAAACCCCAAGTTTCTGCCAACTAATTTCTGGCACTTTGGAGAAAGCAGCTTTGTTATTGTTGTAGTCAGTGTAGCAAGGATCCTCATAGAAAGGAAAATTTGATCATAACCGCCCCCCATCCCCCAGGACAGTTCTCCTGAGGTATAAAGACATTGTATGTATTTGTAAGTGTGTATTTTGTCATGTTGAATAAACCTTGTAAATCTGAACACGCAAAGACGTAACCTATTAATTTGATGTGCCCTTTCTATATTTTATGTACAAGGACCTGCTATAGTGGAAGCTCTTGGTAAGTGATTCTCAGATTTTCTGGGCTGACCAGGTCTCCCCAGGTCTTATGAGTGACCTTACTAACCAGTCAAGGGTCCTTAAATCTCATCCAAATCCTCTGGCCAGTAGTTCCTCAGGGAAAAGAGGATCTAGAGATTCTGTACAAAGCTTCATTTCTGCACCTAATTGTTAAAGCTAAGTAAACCATTTACTTACCTATTCTAATATTTCTGTGGAACTGGTCAATTTGCACACAAAATAACTACTTTCTATTACAGAGAATAAAGCCAATATCAAAGAGAGACAAAGATGAGTGATGGAGTGAGTCATGACTAAACTCATGTCTTTTACAGTGTCTGCAGGTAGCTGTTTTGTCTCTCTCTTTCCTACACTTGAGTGCCCTAGTTTTCTTTTTTTTTTTCAATGAATAACACTAGCAACTTCCCAGTTAATATTATTTTATGCTTAGTTTGAATTGTGTACCTTTAAAAATCAAAAGAGCCTGGATTGATAGAGAAACTATCAATAGAACTGGGACATTGCAAGTGATAGACTTTAGAATGTGAAAATGGAACATTAAAGTAAGTTTCTGAGGTATAAGACATTCAGGATTGGTAAAAGGGCATGAATGGACAACATCCTCATGCATTTGTTTTCAATTTGTGCTGTTGTTTTCTACAGTAAAACATAGTGGTCTCCAATATTTTACCTTTACTCAACCATAAGTTCAAAATACATACACATTAGCTGCTTTTTGAAACATAGCAGGTGATGTACATTTATATTTTTTTTCAAATTTGTAGCAATAACAACATGAACAAAACACATCTTCTTTTTGGATGGTAGATTTTAAAGTCTGGGAAGATTTCAAGATGCATTTCAAGGAAGTTAGTTTCTCAATGTTGCCGGTAAAGATTCTTTTCCCCTGAATTAATGCCATTCACTCCTGTCGATTTAATACTCAGTTTATGATAATAAATAGTCAAATAGAAAGTAACCATTCAAGTCAGAAATGTTAGTAACTTTAAACTAATAAATTTATCTTGTACCAAAAGAGTTTCTAATCACATACTATTTTCAGCTAAGGATCGACGTTAATAGAAAATTACTTCAAAGACAACTGTCATCAAACAATGCATGGAGTAAAGAAAGAATCCCAGAGATGTTATAACATAATATATTATTTTATAGGCAAGAAAGCAAATGAGTTAATTGACCTGTTCAACTTTACCAGTGAAATTCATAAATGTGTTTCAAATATCCTAATCTAATTGTGTACTGATTTAATAGTTCTTAACATTATCACATTTTAAAAATATATTTTTAGATTCATACATATGTATATGTATATATATATATTTTTTCAGAATATATATATGTGCATATATATATGTATCTGTATATGTTTATATATACATATATGGACATGGGCATATATATGTATGTATACAAACATATCTGAAAACACAACATAAAGCATAGAATGAGTGTCTTTGAAAATTGCCAGATAGGCATCAGTGTTGACAATTAGGCTGGAGAAACAGAATAATGAAAGAAGAGAAGCCAGGACAGATTGTCTGGAACTACAGCCAAAAGAATTATCCAATCACAGTGGTACTGCACCATTGAGCACTGGAAGAAACTGCTGGAACCATCACTAGAAACACAGGATAATGTTTTGCTAGAAATAAATCATCAGCAAAGTTTTGTTTCTTTGTGTCACTCAAGTTAGATTAAACATCCCCAGTGGGATCATTCAATTGGTCAGTGAATGTGCTGTAATGCTATACTATCCTGGTTCATGAAAAGCAGATGTGTAGCATCTATAGATTCCATAAATAAAATCAGACAATTGTATGGTCCCTAAATACAGAAAGTAGACACAGTATAAGCTCAGATTAATTTACCTCAAAGATCCACTTTGAGAATACCTCCTGATCATTTCAGAAACATGTACCCACTTCTCATACTTCTGCCTCTCAAAAAAATGTCTTGCTTATCACAATTCAACTATTCCTTATAAAATTAAAAACACACAATTTCATTTGGAGACAATCCAAATCTCATCTGTGACCGCATTCACTTTCTTATCTAAAATCTTGATTTATTATTCTTTTTCCTTGAATTCATCTGATCCCGTCTCTGTGTTCTATCATCTCTGAGCTCAATGATAAAGTTTACTAATTTATCTGTATATAGTATGTGCAACCTCAGCTAGACTGAGGGCTGTAAGCAGTGTCTATGCCTTTGCCCTTACATGATTCGCCTTGCGAACATTTTGCCTCTTGTAAGAAACATAGCTGTTTGGCTTCTGCTACTTAACTGTGGTTTTATTACTTTGTGTCCTCATTTCCATTTCTGAAGATTCTCATCGTCTGTAGCTCCTTTTCAGCGTACGATTGAACAAACTCCATTTTGCAGCAACAATTCTACTTCCCTTGGATAGGCAGGATAGTTCACCAAATCTTTACCATAGCCCAATTTTTTCTCCCTTTGTTTAGGTAAATTAGGAGCTTAAATTTGCCAGGTAGCAATAGTAATTCTCAATTTAATAAAACCACTGTTGTTCACCAGGTAGAAATATTTTTTTTTCCTTTGGGGGTAAAATCTCTAATTAAGAGGGTCTCAAAGGACTGAGAAAAAATATGTTTTCAAGTGGAACAATAGATGTAATAATAAGAAATATTGTTCACTGATTTCAAGCATACCCTGCACCCTATGGGATGGCATCCCCATCTTGCGAATTTTAATCTTCCAGCTATGTCTGCACCTAAATCTTCTTGAGCTACCTTACTGTTTGGTATGAAGGGAATTACTTCTATTTAATGAGATAACATTAAAAAACCAATGGGTAATGCCGTGAGTATCACACTTTTCCTTATTATTTTGTTAGAAAGTAAGTTTCTTGGCTAGTAGCAAGATTGTGTGGTAAGTTCTGAGGAAATAATACATACGCGTGTAAATGAGAATAATAGAAATACAAGAGCTACCTCATGTAGACACTTGGTGCTAGCCATAGTTTCTTCAGCCCATCAATCTGTTGCCAAGAACTGACTAGGTCCTCTTTGGTCTAACCTTAAATGTGAGCAACGAGCTTTTATCAGAGGTCATGCATGTTTGCAAACAATACAATATCTGCAGTTTTAAATAAAAGTAAAACTAAAAATTAGAATGAAAATGAAGAAAATCTGCATCGGAGTTTAAGACTATAGATTAAATGCATTTAACACACACGGTTTTTCTTTATTTCAAAAATATAGCAATACTCTTACGAGAAGAGAGGCTAGCCTTTATCCTATCATAAATCACAGTGGTTTCCTAAGACTTCTAATGGTTACATTTAGAAATACGAGGAAATTGGCAATGAGATTTTCAGAAGAATTAGGATAATGTAACTTCCACTGAGTGGAAGGGGTTTTAGTGTTTCAAATTATCGCTATTTCCTGAAGACAATTTTTTTTCCTGCCAACTACTTTTAGGAGATAAGAATATTTCATAATTAATTCCCAGTTGTTTCTTTGTGTGCTTCTAGTAATAGATTTTTTGTACTCTAATGGGTTGAGGATTGTATTGCAAAGCAAATGTAATCCACAGTTTCTATTTGTCAAAGCCTTCTCTTTGGAAACAAAAGTTTTGAGTTTAAAATTGGAAGTTATATAAATTACATCAAGAGAATAATTATTGTTTGGAAATTTCATGTCTTTGACTCTGTGTTTGTTTTTCCAGTAGGAAATTAATTCCTGTTTATATCAATTAGCCCCTGGTAAAATTGTTTTTTTTATACGTCAAACCTACCCAGAATGTTAAGTGAGGACTCGTTGTACTATTCTTCTGTCAAGGTGATATCATCGGGGGTTGATTCAATCTGTTCAGTAGTTGAGCTGGATTTTGCTTTCTTGTTGCTACCATTACTTCAGTGATTCATGAGCTTTAAAGCTTTAAACTCTTCCAACAATGTGAGGCCACTAGCTAGGCCTTTATATTGGGATGGTATCTTAGGCTTAAGACTCAGATGAAGACTGTCTCTACCTTCTCTCCAAATCAGTGGATCTTTGCCCAGTTCTTGTGGATAAGAAGTTTACTGCGCCTTTCCCAGGACTTAAGTCTTTCGTTTAGCATGCAAGAATATTTCAAGCAGAGGAAACAGGGTTTCCTGACTATTTTGCCATAGCAGCCAATCATCACCTGTTTGTCTCATTCGCCAATTCATTGCTTTCAATCTTATGAGTATCTTATGGAGATCTGTTTAAAAGAGCTCACAAGCAATTGCAATGTCTCCTTGTGTCTAGGCTCTCAGTTATTCTAAACTGATATGTTTACGGGATTGGGTTGAGTAGTGGCAACTGAAAATACATGTCAACATCCTAATTCCCAGAGCCTGTGAATGTTACATTATTTGAAAAATGAATCTCAGCAGATATAAGTAAGTTAAGAGTATTGAAATAAAGAAATCATCCTTGACGATCTGAGTGAGTCCTAAATATAATGACAGGTATCCTGACAGGAGAAAAGCAGAAGTTTGAAAGAGACAGAGAAGAGAAGATATGACACAGGAGGAAACAGAGACTGAAGACAGAGGCAGAGATTGGAGTGATGCCATTACAAGCCAAGAAATGCCAGATATTGCTAGTAGCCACCAGAAGCTGAGACACAGGTGTGGAAGAGCTACTTCCTCGTAGTCTCCATAAAGAATCAAGCCTACTGACACATTTCAGACTTCTAGCTTCCGGAATTGTGAGAATAAATTTCTATCATTTTAAGGCATCGGTTTTCGGTAATTTGTTACAAAATCCCTAGAAAACTAATACACTTGCCTATAATTGGCATTGAGAAATACACAAATATGTTAACTAAATGCTTACATGCTGCCATGGTGGACATCTCTTTCTCTGTACTCTGCTAAGGGCATCTTGTTTATCTTCAGAGGCGCTCGTCACTCTTGTAATTCTGTTTACTTATAACATAGGTTTCTTTAATAAATTAAAGAAAAATTATGATGTCATAGTTTATGTGCAATTTTCATTTTGAATGATAGCATCTTTTCTTGCTGCTTCCTATATCTAAGAGCCATTCTTTTTAATGAAATTCTCATGCATAATCTCTAAAATATCTTTGAATCAAAAAGTATACCCATGATAGATTGTAAGTTTGAATGGGAATTAATAAGATATAACAATTTTTTATTTTTTCTTTTACACTGTAAATGCAAAACTCCCAAATATATCAATCTTGTTGGGTGGAGGCGGGGAGACAATGTGTGCTCCCACAGGAAACGATGGTGTTTATAAGCAAGTATCTGCCTTAAATATGAAAGTGTCCTTCACTGGTACACTAGAAACAATACATTTATTACTTTACACTCTATAGCATGCTGCCTCTCATTAAATTAAGATTTCTTATAAAAAGTAACAATCTAAATACACAATAAAACAGTAGTTTAAGCTAGCAGTAGGTAAGATTTTGACCAATGGGATTTCATTCCCAGTATCCATACTCTGTAACTAAAAAAAACCAAGTAAGCTTTGGGCTGTGTGAACAGCCTTAGAGGTATGAAGACTGGAGAGCCTTAGGATCCACACTGCCAGCTACTTAAGGAGCTTTTTGCAAAGCCAAAGCATCAAACTCACGGAAGAGCCTGTGGCAATGACTCCTATAGCACCATGCTAAGAATGGATTCTACTTCCTCTTGATAAAAATAGAAAAGATGTGAACTAATTTCACATTTCAGGCAGATACCTTTAACATTGTTTTAAAATGTTAAGTGGACATTGCGAAATCAGGCAGATAAAGCTATAAACTGTTTTCCTGGCACTTGTTTAGAATTATCTTAATTTTGTGGCTAACAAAGTAATTTATATTTGTACATGATCTTTTACCACATTGATATAGTTGTGTGAAAAATCAGTGGATATATCACAGATTGCCTGCAGATGCATTCATTTTGTTTTAAAATAGGTTCAGTTTGATTCCTAATTTTCAGTATCAATTTAAGAAATTAGATTATTCCAATGAGAAACAGAAACATAAACTTTATGATTTGAACTTAATATGTACTTGTTGCCTCCAAAAGAGGGTACCAAGTTAAATAAATTTGTGATAGAAATAAGTATTTGAATATCCATATTCACTTGGGAACAACAAATGGCAAACTTATTTCATTATTAAAAAAAACTTTGAATACTCCAATAAAAGGAACTTATTACAACAAAATTTGTGCAAAAGCACGAATAGATTTTATATACCCCCAAAATTTCTCTTTTGGGAACTCATACAACCCAACAACAACAACAACAACAAAACAATCTAATTAAAAAATGAGCAAAGGATCTGAACAGATATTCTTCCAAAGAGGAAATATAGATGGCCAGTAGACACATGAAAAGATGCTTAAGGTCACTAATCATCAGAGAAAGTGCAAACTATAATCACACTGAGATATCACCTCGCACCTGTTAGAATGGCTATCATCAATAAATCAACAAGTGTCGGATCAACAGAACAAGTAATAACAATTGTTGGAGAGGTTGTGGGCAAAAAGGAACCCTTATACACTGCTGGTAGGAACATAAATTGGTACAGCCACTATGGTAAACAGTATGGAGGTTCCTCAAAAAATTAAGAATAAAATTATCATATGACCCAGCAATTCCTCTTCTGGGTATGTACCCCAAATTTTTGAAAACATTTATCTGTAAAGATAAATGCACCCCAATGTTCACTGTAGCATTATTCACGGTGGCCAAGACATGGAAACAACCAAAGTATCCTTTGATAGATGATTGGATAAAGAAGAGCTGCTGCATATATATAATGGAATATTACTCAGCATAAGAAAAAAATGAAATACTCTAATGACAATTTGTTACAACATAGATGGATCTTGAGATTATCATGCTAAGTGAAATAAATCAAGACAAAAAAACTTTAGAACCATATGATTTCACTCATATGTGGGATATAAAACTGAAAGCAACAAACAGATAAATAAATAAACAAAAACTCATAGACGAAGAAAACAGTTTGGAGGTTACCAGAGGGAAAGAAGGGAAGTGGGGAAGTAGATAAGAATAAAGGAGGTGAAATATGGTGACGGAAGGAGATTTGACAATAGTGGACACACAACGCAATATGCATATAGCATATTACTGAACTGTACACTTGAAACCAATATAATTATATTAACCAATGTCGCACCAATAAATTTAATTTAAAAAAGGTAAAAAAAATTTGTTTGCATATGTAAGTTAAATAAGCAAAGTACCAACAAGTTCTGAGACATAACTTAACAAACACGTATGCTGAGCATTCAAATACTGGGTTCATGGGCTTTATTAGCGATATACAGAATATAGCACTTCAGTAATTTGAATGTACCACTATACTATTCTCATCATGTATTTCTTTGTAAGTTTTCTCCCATCTTTTTTCTTTTTTTTTAAATTTTTTGTCTTCAATTATACCATTAAGCACTGCTTATATCATTGTTCTAATTAAAGTTTATAGAATTCATAACCATGTTTTGTCAGATGAAAAATTGGGGTGGTGCAATGGCCACAATAGCCACCTTCTAGTTCTTAACAATCTTGAGCTAGTGCTGATCTGGGTAGACCCACAATGCTTGATTTTGGTAATCGAGACTGTCCTTTTAATACTTGTTTGTTTTTACCCTGTGTCACCAAGGCTCCCTGGCTCAACCTGATGTCAAGCATCTCACATTTAAGTACTTTTTTCATAGTCCTTATTAATATTGAATCACTCTCAATAAAGCAGATTGAAAAAGGTACTCCATTCCTAAACTGTTGAAATAAATATTTGATTGTTAAGATTTTAGCATGAAATATTACTCTCAGTTTAATATAGGAATAAAAATTTGACTTTTTAAATTTTAAAAGTTGAAGGTTTTTAAAATGAAACCCATATAAATGTAATAGATTTAAGGTTTCTGCTATCTCATAAATTTCTTGTTCTACTTAAAAAAAAAAAATCTTGTTCTGTACTTTACAAAACATAGTCTTACTCCACATATAATATAATACCAGCAAGCTCCATGTGCTCTTTTAAGAATTTGACATCAATGGAAATATGCCTTACTTGCTTGTGTTTTAAGTCATATAATTTTTGTTTTATAATAGAAATATTCCAACTAAAAACATCTGAGTGAAGCAAGAGCTCCTTTTAAGTGACATTTGAACACATAAACGATTTTCGAAAAGTGCCAACAAACTTTCATCCCATACTTAGTGTCAAACACATTCACAAAAATTCTCTATGTTTCCTAGATAAAGTCATTTGTCAAAAATAGAAGTAGAATTCTTGACACTATGATTTTCTCAGCAGTTTACTTAGGAGAAATGGTTGATAACTAGGCACCCAACTCTGCTAGAGTGGCCCGAAGGACAAAGAAATGGCAGATTGATGCTGCAGAACATTGGCTGAGAAGGTGAAGCATGGCTATGTGTACTCTGAGGGTGAACTTTAAATAACAGAAAACGTTGGCAAACCGGTATACAGTGGCTCTGTTTCAAGGAAAAGGAAGGACCATCTGCGAGGCTCAACTGAAATGACAAGCTTTTGTGGCAGAGAGAGTAAATGTTCGATCCATTTGGCAGATAAATCATGTCGTGGATTGGTTTATTTAGCACCAGTTTCACATAAACAGTACACAAGCAGAAGCAATGAACCGTTGCTAAATCCAACAAGAAATTTCATTTGAGGTTGTATCTATGCTCGAGCTTCAAATGGTCTTCATTCTCCCACTGCATCTCTTTGTCATGTTTGTCTCTGCCATGGCTGCCAAAGTATTTTGGTAGTTTAGAGAGCAGAAACGATTTAAACAACACATGTTCTCTAGTAAGAGAATAATCTGAACCATCATCATTTCAAATCTTACCTAATTACATTTTCGTAATAGAAATATATGTGTAAAGATAAAAATGTAAAGAATGCTTTACACATTTATGAAAAGAATTATTGATATATATCTATATCTACATCTACATATAATATAGATATATGGATATAGATAGATATAGAAATAGATATAACTGTGGAAGAAATGTATTTTCTTAGCATTTCATGGCATGTGCACATAGCAATTTTTAAAAGCCCTCAGCACCCTAAGCAACCAACCACCCACGGAGGGCACCCATGCATAGCTTCTTCTGCTTTCAATCTTTAAGCAAAATTTTACTTTGCACTGTTAGTGTAATGAAATACTAGGTTCCAGTTCTGCTTGACTTTTTGTATCTATTTTATAAAATTTCGTGCTATTCTAGAGAACAAAGGCTTATTTTCTTTTTTCAATTTTGATGAAAGAATATGAACTGTGTTTCACCTTCATTCTCTTTGTGAAGGTCAAAGGTCAATTATAATAGAGTATTAAATCAAAATTCTTTTTCCAGCATCCTGTGATCTAAAGCAATAAATTCAGCTTAACAACTTAATTAAAATTGTCTTTTGTCTTTATACAATCAGAATATTTCATATTACTTGGATTACAAGAAAGTAATACCTTTGTAGAGGCAGAAAGGACTTGTTTACTCCCATTGCAAAAATCTTAAAGAAAAAGATATGTGTTCTTTGGTGTCCCCTGTATTTTGACAAGAGATTTTAAGAGAGTTTGCTTCTCTTTTCCTGTAATTGTTTAATTATTTTGTTTTATTTTTTAATCTGGAAGATTATTTAGCAATAATAAGACCTATAAAACCCTCAATTTATTACTTATGTGTTTTGCCAAATTTGAGTATCAGAATATTTACTGAATTAGGTATGATCAATTTGCACACTCTGTTTTGCATTATATAATGATTTGTATTATATAATATTTTAAATTATATACTTTGTATTTATGATATTTTGTATTATATGTTATATATTAATATGTAATACTTTGAGAACACTATAATTGAATTCAATGTGAAGTCGATAAAATGATTTGTCAAATACGGCATTATGAGATCTATGCATGAGAAAAATTTACCCATTCAGCAACTCTTTTAAGTTAGTGAAAAATGTTGATCCAAATACAATTAATATAATTGATTCTGCACTGGTACAGGCTAAATTCATAATTTGTTCTCATTTACCTCTTATGGTGTCCTTAGCTGATTGTAATAGACTCTTAGCTACGTCATACAGATCCTCCTCCAGGACTGAAAGACTTATTCTTCAGATATCGGGAGGGCCGTGAGAACTGCCCTCAGCTATTGATCTTCAGGACTTGCCCTCTGTTGAAGAGAGCTGTCATGCCCACGTTGATGCTACCCTCCAGGGGGCAGCCACCATGTAACTGGCCAATATGAAGCTATACTACCCTCTCCTTTCTCGCAAATGCCAGGCAATTCTGAAGAGCAATTCTAGCTTCAGAGCTCGCTGAGTGATCTAGGGCTTTATTGCCATGGTACTGAAGTCTTGATTCTTCTTCTGCCAAACCTTATTTTTTTTTTCCCTTCCTTCAAGAACTCTGGAGGCTGAGAATATTATCATAGAAGATTCCTTTACTCTAATCTTTGTTTCAAGGGAACCAGTTTGTTACAAGAAAGTAAGTGTTGCAACGGGATGTTGGAGTTGAATTACTCAGCATCAGCACCACCCAAGTGACAATGAGGACCTCATCATGTGTAGCATGTGGAGCATGAGAGTCTCAAGTCCCCAGATTAAAAGTTCATGCTTGTGGAATGAACTACGCTGATGAATATAATAAGAAGTATAGTGGAAAGAATAATACATAATTATAACACAATGGAATTGAATGGTCCTTTTTTAGAGAGATTATTTAGGATTTAATAAAAACAAATGTGGAAGTCAGAGGGCCTCCTTTTCAGCATTTGAAGAGACTCTTACCCTCTGGAACTGGAAAGTAAAGAGAGCCAAAGACAGAACATAGAACTCAATCATATGAGCGCCAAATAAGAATAAGTTTTCAAATTAGGCAGGTCCACTATGTTGAAGCCAGCACGGTGACAGAAAAAAAAAGAGATCCTGATACAGATGATGGTGACACCTGAATTAATGCCCTTAAAAACCTTGCATTCCTCCAAACCCACCCTGTCGAGGGATAGTGAGTGATATCTTCTCTGAAGGTGATGCAGAAGACCTCACCTTGAAATAAAATGAGAGTCCCCTCAGTATCTTCTCCTACATTTCTTTGTGTTGTCATGACATACCAGGGCAAGAGAAACTCTAGACTTTTTTTGGGAAAAAAAAAAAAAAAACTATAGCAGAAAGAGTTAGAGGACCTAAGGAATATTTGCCAGCAAGAGGCTGGCAAGTGTGTATAGGATTGGATCCTAAGGGTGCAAGATCAAGGAATGGAAAATAAAATTGGACAAGGAAAAATTTAGCAGATTGAGAAAACTTTCCTTGTATACGGAATCTATAGTCCTGGGAAGGACCCTGAGATGGGGAGTAAATATGTTAGTAGGATGGGTCAAGGCAGTTTACAGAAAATGATGGTATAAATGTCTGAACTACCATGGTAACGATAAGAGAAAGTGTCCAAAGATTTAGAGAACTGGACATGACAGTTTTTATTCTATGGAAAGCCAGGAAGTCCACATGGTGAATATAGACCCCGGAATGGGCCATAGGATATTTAATTACCACAGTAATAAGAATGCACAAGTGGTAGAGGCACCAGGACCACTGGGCACATCAGTGTGGTGATTGTTTATAGGCAGGTCAGATGGTAGGAGATACTATCTAGAAATAAGACCCCACTAGCAATGAAGAGGTTGAAAAAATAATCAGGAGGCTGACGACAATAGCCCTAGTAAACAGTTATGACCTTTTGCCCAATTTATCACTTGAACCAATTTTTAGACCTAAAATCCATTGTGTGAAAGAATGTCATGTCCTCAGGCAAAGGGCTCTGAAACACCAGAGGAAGTATATAAAATAATGCCCCAGTCTTCCCAAAGGGACTTCCGGTGTGCTACTTGAGTAGTA
>NW_006432227.1:9709420-9741985 GCF_000325575.1 Pteropus alecto
TTTAAGGACAACTGGACATGCACTAAAGGTGATGTAGATTCTCTGGAATTCAAAGCCTTACCATGAATTTCTTAGAGTGAGGACACATGGAGGCCAAGTAATAAAGTTCCGACGCTAGTATACTCATCATGGTCCACCGGGACCATGGATACACCCAGTGGTAATATCTCTCACTGCCAATGAATTGTTGAAATGGACTTTCTAGGGAGTTAGCAAAATTCCCATATTGTTTTTTGTCCTCGGAGGTAGAAGTTTCTCATTAGAAAAAGCCAATCTGAAGTCTCTGAAACTCTTCCCCATACTCTGAGAAAGATGGTAAATAAAAAACAATAGTATATCTCACCAGACTAGCAGATATTAGTATCACCCTGTATTAGTTATCTATTTTCACGCTGCAGAATTTTGTAAAAATTATTACATCTTACATCTGCGTGTAAATTTCTTTTCTTCTATTTCAACACACAAATTACTACTAGTGCCTCAAATTTAGTTCAATCCCTACTTCCTTCAAAAAGGTGTCTTATAAAGAAATCTAACAATGGGATGTGAACACACAGTGTAAATATATATATGCCTTACTGTTAAAGTGTACAGCTGAAATATTGGATTTCATTTACCAAGTCATCATAAAATAAATAAATAAATTGTAAAATTACAAACAAAAAGTTGTCTTATACTGCTTTCATTAGATCATGTCTTCTTTTTTATGCTATCATACTTTCACATACTTTTACTTTGTGGAACTTATCTTTCAAAATGTTTATTTTGATTAATGTGGATTCTTATATTACTAGAATACAAGCTCCATGGTGTTAACTTGTATCTCAGAATGTAAGATGAATTCAATAAATATGATGAATGAATTGATTATATCTAGTCTTCCTATAATTCTAATACAGAGGATTTTACATTATTGTGTAATTGGATATATCCTGTAAAAAAAAATGCTTATCGAAAACATATTTCATAGTATTTTCTCAGGAGAAAAAAAAAATTTGTCTTAAAATTATCTTTGAAATAGGAAAGAGAAATTAATTTAAAACTATCCTAACAACTAAGACTACCTCCAAGAAAATTTAAATGCAGGTTAAAATATAAGTATTATATGAAACCTTATAAATATACATATGTATGAATGGATAAATGGATAAATATATTTAATATTCTAGCAGAAATTTATGTGCACTTTTATGCAACTACAAAAATACGTAACTCTGCCTTAGCTAGGGGTGTTGGCTTGGGAAAGATTTTGAAGAAGGAAACAGCATCCAAATGAATTTTAAAGGATGAGATAAGTTTTACCTGTAAAATAAAAGAGGAAGAGCAGGAGAAAGTATCATTTACTTAGTGCAAGGCACAGTCTGAATTGCCTTGTGTACATAATCTTATTTATTATGCACAACTCTGTAAATTAGTCATACTTCTACTTTATAGAGACAGCAGAGAAGGAATTAATATTTATTACTATCCAACAAGTACTATGCCAGCTTGATATATGTTCTTTGTCAACACTCACAACAACACAGAAACATAGGTTTCTTTACTAATGTTTTACATATAAAAAAGCGTAAGTTAAAGAGAATATTTAGTTTGCTACAGGTGACAGCAATAGTCAAGTCAGAATTTGAATCCAATTCTGTTTATTTCTGCTTCGCTCATGTGGAAAAAGTCCTTTCAGGGTCAGAGAAAATTACTTACGAATTTAAAGAGTTAGAAACAAACTCTACTTGCTATACCTAAGATTTCTTGTGTAAATAAATATATGCTTTCTATGGGGTCTATAGAAATCAGCTACATCTTGGCATTTGGAAAAAAATATGCACTATAATGGAAAAGTGATAAAAATTATTCAAAGTCTTTATTTCACTTTTTGCAAGTGTTTTCAATTTTGTATGAGATAGAGTTAGAAAAATTGATGTAGAGAAAGATGATAGATTCAAATAGAAAATTACCCACATATTTTCAAAAAGCATGTGATTATTTTAATGTTTTTGTTTTCAAATTACAATGCATAAGATCTCTATTGAAGAGTAATGTGCAAAATAGCTTATCTATTAAATTGTGTTACTTTTTACTTTAAACTTTTATCAATATTATATGAGTTTATCTTATCATAGTCATACCCAAGCAGTTAAATGTAAGGCAAATGGAATAACCTAATATTTAAGAACTGAGGATCGTGAATTCTAAATGACTTATTTATGAGCCATCTGGTTATAAAAACATGGTAGAATGGTCAAATGTGGTCTAAATGCATGGAAAGAAAGAATTATTCAGAAAGAAATAATTAGGTTTTATGAGTGTAATCCCAAGGCAAGATGTAAGATTTAAGTAACAGACTTTTCTTACAACAAAAATTGTATAAATATATATTATAATACATATAATGGAATGTTATGTACATATAACAGAATATCATCATATATAATACACATATTACAGGCCTATTGCCTGACTTTGCCATTGCAAGAGACTTAGAACTATAGCATTTTATCTAGGTGATTATGAATGCAAACAGACACAGTGAGTATGACTCATTCTGGGTTCTTAATGGATGGCAGGGGAACCCAAGGGAGTACCGTCTTCCATTTCTGTTATTACCACCATTAATCAATTTTCTCTCCCCATCTGTCTCATGTCTATAGTGAACATGCACAAATGCATTCACAGGGTTATATGTGGGATGGGGAGAGGCATGGGGTGAAACCGTTTCAGTTTTTGTTCCATGAATTCCTAATTTAAGTACTGCTTATATATGGATAAAATAAATTTTTCTACATGTTTCCATCTAAGAATCAGTTTAAACTTGAAATAATATGTGCTATTACATTTTTGTTAAAATAACGTGCGTACATGTACCTGTGTTTAACATTTTTTCCTTTTAAACTCACTTTTCATTTATTTACTTTCCAATTTGTGTGCATGGAGATAGGAAGTTAATGATAAAATATCCAAGCTACATATTTTCATTATTTATAACCAAGGCACTCTAATTTTCTTCTTAGTCCTGTGGTAAATTCTTACCAACACTTTCAAAACAAATAGAAGGGACATAAATATAACAAGCCCAAAGTCTTTTTCATAATAAAAAACATCACTCTCTTGACTATAGCCAAACATCAAAATAAAAGTATTCTCCACTCTGTAATGCAAGCCAAGACAATTATGATTAAAAGTGAAAGTTGGAACAACTTGAGGATATCATGGAGGCAACTTAAATAATAAGTTGGAAATATGCTACACCATAACAGTGTCAATATGTCACAAACTGTCACACTATACAGTTTCATTATGCCATTCACATTTTACTGCAATTTTTATGGTAATTCTCACCACCATCAACTTCCATAACATGGCAGGTTTACTCATCTACATGTTATGGACATCTATTTTATCTATAGCAATGAAAGCAAAAATTTATTAAAGTCTATGGAAGTTTCAGAATCTTGAGTTTTATACAACAATAATCACGAATGTCATTAATCTTCCTTCTCATCTTAATGAATTATCTTTTTGTTGCTATGCCAACAAATAATTTTACTGTCAATTGAGCAATGTAAACTTAAATAATCTGTATAACTAAATAGATGTATAGAGAAAATATTATCAATTCTCACTTAAGGAAAAATAGTTGTTTTATATATCCAAGAATCTTGAGGTGGAAAGAAACACATATATTTGCAAGTATTTATCATTATCTCCAAACGACCTTATGATTCAAATAATTTATATTAGTATGCATATATATGGTTAATATCTAATGATAAACCATAGAGATATAGTGCAGCACTTATCAATAACACTATATTCCTGTGCATTTATTTCCTGTAGAGTATAACAAAACCATCAACAGCCCTCACTCCACTGAGTCTCTCATTTGTTTGTCCTGAGATCGCTTCTTCACTCCAGGCCATAACCTTTCTAATTTTAAAACTACTGTGCAGGATAGATCTTTGATTCCTAATCATACCTACCAACTCTAGTGAGATGATAAATCTCCTTATTAAATAATGTGATAAATTATGCATATACCTCCCTAGAACCTGGGATATAGGGCTATAAGGGCTTTAAATAGAGTGAGAACTATTGAAGTCATGAATGTAAATTTATTTCAATAAATACTTCTTTTGTTTGCATATTATAAAGTTTATTAAACCAAGTGTCAACTGAATATAGAATATTATCATTTTCCTAAATGGTCTTGATAATTATATTTTCTTATTTAAAAGATCATGTATATTGTATACAGGTAGCTTTTAGTTTCAAAATTTGAATAAAAAAGGGTTTAATCTACAAAAGAAAATAAGTCAAAGAAAGTTTGTAATGAATTTCAGAACTCTCTAAATAGATCTATTTACATTGAAGAGACACATGGGCAATTCGACAATAATATTTGAATACTTCAATACTGTTTCAATAATGGGTAGATCTGCTAAGTATAAGATTAAAAAAGAAATATTCCAACAACATTAGAATATACATTCTTCTCAAGTGCAAATTAAACATACTTCAGGGTAGACCATACATTAAACCATAATATAGGGCTCAATAAATTTCACAGATTGAAATAATAAAACTTATGTTCTTCTACCACAACGTTATTAAATTAGAAATTGGTAACAGAGGAACTTTGGGGAACTTACAAATATGTTGAAATTAAACAACACACTCACTCCTAACAAAGAACTCACTTGCGAAGTCAAAGAACTCACAAAAGAAGTTAGAAAATACTTGAGATGAATAAAAATGAACACGACACACCAAAAACTTGTGGAATTCAGATAATGCAGTGCTTAGAGGGAAATTTATATCTATAAATGCTAAAATTAAAAAACACATAAAGATCTCTAATCGATAATTTAGCTTTTCACTCTATGAAACTAACAAAAGAAGAGCAAATTGAAATAAGCAGAAGAAAAGAAAAAAATAAAAATTGGAAAGGAAATAAATAAAACAGAAAATTAAAAACAATGGGAAAAATAAAACCAAAACTTGGCTCTTTGAAAAGCTCAACAATAAACTCCGCATTTTAAATTTAATTTCTAATTGAGGAATAGACTCTTTAATTTCCTGTTTTAAAAATTTTACATGTGAGCTATCAGGTGGAAAAATATGTTTTTGGATTCTTGGATTCTTGGAGCCCGAAATGGTACTCTCAAAAGCATATCGCAGAGGAAATTTATGGCTATGTAAATATAGAAAACGAAAAACATTTTGGGCGGACTGGGTTTATTTGATATCCTTAGGACCAAAGTCACAAAAACAAATTTATTCTAAATATGGAAAATAATTACCATGGGAAAGCATTAGTTATAGGGACAGTTCTACGTGTGTCTTCTCGCAGTTGGAGAGAGTAATGTGGGATGAGGCTTGCAAATGCACATAGCTGGCTGGATTACACAGCAGCTAAGAGGTAAGAGAAATAAAATTTTACACATTTTTTTATGGTTTTCTGGCTAACAAATATGAACCAGTTTTTTTCTGAAATATTGCTAATTTTTTCATTAAACAAACATTATTACAACTATCTTTTTATTACTATTTTCCATAAATAAGATTTTTATCAATTGAGTAATGGGGAAAATCTATGTTTCCTTGGTCTTATTATTTTATCCATACTAGATTAGAGCTATAGATAGGCCTATAACTGTCAAATATTTATCAATATCACCAAAACATACTGATTGAATTAGATTAATTGCTAGTATGTAAACATTAAGGCAGAAAATTTATTTTAATGCTCTATATTCAACACCTGGAGAAGTGCTTGGCATATAGTAGGTACTCAATGAATATTGATTGAATAAATTGATGGACCCATGATGTTGGTTCAATATATTTAGCACAGTGGGAATATGGTATTTAAATAAATTATCCACTAAATAATGAAGATTATCATCTAAAAGGCATAAAATATTTCAATGAGATGTAATACCCTCAGATTTGTTAGGTACTGCAGACTGGTTACCGTAATTTTGTCTGAATTCATGTGTTGCATTTTATTTATTGTACCTAGCTATACGACATAAAACTATTGCCACAAACTTAGTAGCTTAAAACAACACACATTTATTATCTCACAGTTTTTTTTGTGTTAGAAGCTATGGCTTAGGTGGGTTTTCTGCCTGGGGCTGTAGTCATGGTGTCACCTAGGACTGAAATTTCTATCTGGAGTCTCCTCTGGGTTAGATATTCTTTTTTGCTCACATGGTTGTGGGAAGCATTCTATTTCTTGGATGTTGGACTGAGAGCTTGTTTACTAACTGTCCTCACACTCTCAGATCCTAGAGGCCACCTGAGGTTTCTTGCCATGTGGGACTCCACAGCATGGTTGCTTGCTTCCTTCTAGCCATCAAGAGAGAGACTACAGCAATGCAATAATATTACATAATATTACAACATTCTGTATGCCAAATATGCAATTATCTTTTACATTCTACTTGTTAGAAGCAAGCCATAGGTTTCACCTGCCACTAAATGAAAGGGATCATACAGTGGGCTAACACTACAAGGCAAGTAACATGGTGGCCGCCTTCAAAGTTTGTCCATCACATGAGTGTAGGGGAAAACCTAAATCTCCTTATAAATATATTTCTGTGATACCGAAAGAAGAATAACAAGAGGAACCAATCATATCCATCTTAGAAGTTATAGCTTACCTTAAAGTATATATGAAAAAAAGGTTTTTTAAAAAAGAATGTTGTGATAGTTAATGTCAAAATCATTAGCAAATTTGGAACTTTTAAAAGCCAAAAAGCCAAAGAATATAATTAGCCCAGAAAATGAACAACTGAAAGGTAAATAACTTGTTTACTTCATTCAGCCACTAATGACCCATTGCTCATGGACATGAAGAGACTGCTTCTCTTAGAGATGCCCACTGAAAATACAGAAATGAGTCAAGAATAAGGATTAGAAAAAGAACGTTAAGTTGCAGAGTGAAACTGTTAAGACTTAGCTAAGCCTTTAATCAGAGGAAAAAACTATTCAAGAAGAAAGGGAGGGCTCTTAGTCTCCATTAATAAAGCAGGAAAAAAATATGCTAAAAAAAAAAAAAAAAGATGAATTAGAACCTTAGTTAGGTAGTCTCCCCAAAGTGGGAGACTTGGAATTTACAGTTAAAGGAGCCTCAGGACCTAATTAGAGAAAGAAGACGCCCCTGTTGAGAAGTGTCTTGGCTGTGCTGAGAATGTGGGGGCCCCTCGCTGCTGCAGGCTCTCTTCTGAGGAGAAGCCGCTTTCTTCTAAGGAAAAGCCGCTCTCTTCTGAGGAGAAGCCGATCTCTGGCTTCTTTTAGATGTACAGGCAGAATGGTGACTGGCTGTGCTTTCAAGCCTGTTTGAGAATTCATGAGCATTGTGTTTCTTAAATCAAGTGATGGAAAATTCTTACAAAAAAAATATTTTGAATTTGAAAGCAATCTAAGCTGTTTGGAGGTGTTTAGTTAAAGTGACATTAAAAATGGGACTATTCATTAAACTAAGACTTCTTAAAACTAGTTACATATTTATGGATTTATAAATAGAATAAGATTTATAAACTGAACATTACTTTTTATAGAAGAGCTAAAGCTTTAAAGGTGCATTTTAATAAATTTAATATCGAATATCAATAAAATTTAAAGTAGTCTTTTATAAAGTAGTAGCTGCTGACTTTTTAACTACAAGCAGGTGATTTAAGTCATTGAAAATTACTTTAAAAGGAGCAAATCTCTCCCTGGATTAAGCCTCAATTACAAAAGAACTTTATTCAAGATTAAAAAAAATCCTAGCATAACAGGAGGCATTGGATAGATACTGAAAGGTATGTATGTGTAACTTTATCTGGAGAGAATCGTCCACATTGTTTCTCTCCATAGGCCTATAACTTTACAGAAGAAACATCATTATAACACTGCCACATGTGATAAAGTCAACGCTTAAAATATGGCTTCAGAATTACAGAAAATGTGCTTGCATATCAACATTGGGCTACTGTAGCATTGAACAGATATTTTTCCTCGAATGCATTAATCATCATATCAGAAGTAGTGCTCCCTCAGTGCCAGAATACTGGGATAAGGCTCCCAATCACAATTGCTCATTAAATAATTAAAAGTCCATTATCAACTGCAATGAGCTGTCCGACTTACTCAAGTCTGGTATGTAAGTATATTAATTAATAACTATATAGCATTAACTTTGAAAAATATAGAAAAGCTGGAACAAGAATGCCAATCTCTCTTTTTATTAAGAAACTGTGGGTTTTTAAGATCAGTTGTCTACATCACAGTTATACTTTGAAGTACCAAAAATATTTATTTTTCGATAATGGAAAATCTTCAAAGCTCCTTTATGCCAAGAGTATAATACTGTTCTCTTAATTTCCCATATAACACATTATACATTCCCCCTCCAAAAAAAAAAAAAAGAAAAAGAAAAAAGAAAGAAAGAAAGAATGAAAGAAAAAGAAAAGAATAATTTGGCACAGCACTGACTAATTTAGATTTAGATTTCTCCCCCTCACTGTTGGTTCAAAGTGTCACTAGAAATACAACAGCAACATTTTAAACACTTTTAACAGAGTTAGTTCTATGATGCCCTTCAGATTCAAGCTCAATAAGATCTCCACTAAGATGTGACTACAGTAGTGACAATGAATTACAGTCTGCTTCCATGATTAAGTCCTTCCAGTGTTTTCTCAAGTGTAACCTGCTCAATGGGGTCTGCACTGACCGGGCTGTTAAAAAATACACTCCACATGTGGCATTACGATCTCCCTTGTCATGCTCTTTATCATTCCAATTTTTTCCAATGCGTTTCAGCTTCTAACTTAGCAAATTCTTATTTGTTGTGTTTGTTGCACGTTGTCTATATACCCCAATAGAATATAAGCAAGCTCTGATCAAAGAGATTTTTGTTTTGTTCATCGATGTCCCAAGTGCCTAGAACAATGCCTGGCACAAAGTAGGTTCCTAATGTTTGTTGAACAAATGAATTAAAGAAAGACCATAAAGTTCTATATAAACCCATTACTAAGCAGAAATCCAATTAGCTGACATCCTCGATATTTGGGGGCAAATTATTTTTAAATAGGTTTGAAAACTAGAGTGGAGTATGGTCCTAAATCATGAGCATCCCCAGTTTTCTGAATGTAAATATTAATGAAAGATAAGATACTTTAATAAACACACATACATGAAACAAGGAAGGGTAAATTCTCTCTGTGGCTACAGGTCTATATATTCTCATCAGTAAAGCAAGAGCCAACCTTGCTGCCACAGGCAGGAATTAGGAAGGAGAGATCAAGGAATTTGGGGAAGAAATTTCGTTTTTTTTTTTTTAATTAACCTCCGTTTTCAAATCTCAGTGTGACTATGGTTAGGATTTCCTTCCTGGACTCTGCAAACACTTATTTCTGGAATGGTCAGGAGGCCTAGGAATTACACTGGAGGTTGGTAATATGACCAGCTATTATTTCTAGTATTTGTGGTGTTTTTTTTTTTTTTTTTTAATTTGGCAGCTAAAACCTGAATGGGTTGACAATCATTTTACATACTTTAGACTTCATGTTTTAGTAAGGGAGATAATAAGAGAACTTGCAAGTCATGGTCCTTGATTTGGATCCCCAGGCTTAAGATCTTTGTCTCTCAACTACATGGCTGGTGCTCTATCCATCCTCTTAATCTTTGGTTTATCCGCTTCCGTCCTGAATTCTGTTTCTTAAAAGCCATGGTAATAGGGCAGAATAATCTGCTCCTGGTTGCCAGCCTCTCGACCACTAACAAAGTGGCCACTTTGCTCTGTTTCAGTAAAGACAGCATAGCATTTTTCTAGTTTAGAGGTTGGCAGATTTTTTTTAAACGGGTCAAATAGGAAAAATTTTTGGCTTTAAGGGTTGTAAAATTTTTTCTCACAACTACTCAGTTCTGCCATAACAATACCAAAGCAGCCATTGACAACATGGAAAGAATTGGTGTGGATATGTTCCAATAAAATTGTACTGGCAATAATAGCTGGCTGGATTTGATCCCCTGATCAAACACTCTTTAGTATAAAAGTAAAGAATTTGACTTCCACCCATCTGTTCAATGCACAATAATCTCCATCTCAGTCCTTCTGGAATGTGACTAACTGGCAAAAAGACCACCCTGGCTGTCAAATTACCCCTTATGTGCCTCTCTTAGTTCTAGGAAAATCTAAGACTCTAGTTATGATTTGTCTTTTTAAGAAAAAAGGGTGAAATATAGTGTTTCTCCCAGCCTGATTTGGTTTATTTGTACTAAAAACATTGTTTCTCAAATTCTTGTCACTCAAACAAAAGCTGATAAATTTCTCTATCCTAATGAATTTGATAGTTTCTATTTTGTTAATCTTATTAAAGATTTTTTTGTGTGTTATATATGCTTCTGAAAATATTTTGGTAGTCAAGTGTTATAAATAAGGGTAAATATATAAATTATATTGCTTTTTAAATTAATATCAAATGATATAAACATTCAGCTCTCAGCTACCTAAGATTTTCTTAAATTTACATTGTTTCCCAAATCTCAAGATTTATAGTTTTTTTTAACAGTGTTAAGATTATCGGTTTATTTGTTCATCTTCTTGAAAGTGAAATTATTACAAATAAAAGTAAATCTGGTGTTCATGAATCTTAAGCAAGTAAAAAAATATATATTTGAATGATTTACTTCGACATCCTCCTTAGATTGGAGAGCGTGCCTTACTGCAGGAGCTAATTGCAGAATGAAGTAGACAAAAATTACAAAATTCTGAAACCTTTTTACCTTGTTCATGGTAGATAACACGACTTGAATAAGAATTTATTTAAAGCAAGTACTATGGCACCACATAAGAGGAACTAATAACTTCCTAGGTAGGAATAAGAAATGTATTAGTACTCCACACTTATTCTTGACTCAGAAAATTCCATACATTTTAGATTGTCATTATTAGTGCATACTCCTTCTGCTGCCCCTCCCTGCCCCGCAAAAGAACCTTTCACCTATCAACTACTGTGGTCCCTGGAATTCTGTTATTGCAATTGAGTAAATGAAACCTAATTCAAATTAAGTTAAACAAAATAGGAATTGGGGGCCTTGTTAAACTGAAAAGGCCAGGGGTAAAGCTGATTTTATGCATAATTGGAATACCAGGGTTTTAATGATGTCAGAAGAATACTGTCTTTCTATGTATTTCATATTGTTCTTCAATCACACATAAAGACTTTCAGCTACAAGTAAAAACATATTCACCCTATAATAGTTCAATACATAACATATGGCATATCCCCTGATGACAACAAGAAGGCCAAATGTAAGGTACCACTGGCCTTGGTTCAGTAGCTCAAAAATATCAGGATCAACGGCTTTGCTATTCTCTTGGTCTTTCCCTCATGACATTAAGATGGGAGACAAGCTGTAGATATTACAACCATATTCCAGGAAAAAATATAGGAGGATAAAAGTGTTTGGTGACATGACTTGTTTAAGAATATAAAAGTTTTACCAGAAGCCCCCTAGCAATTATACATTAATGTCTGGTTGGCTAGAACAATGTCACATAAATTTACTTGATGATAAGGGACATTGTGAAAGCCAGTTATTATTCAACCTTTTTAAAGGAACAGAGGCTTGGGAAAGGGTGTTCAATTAGCTAATCAATAGGCTCTAAAAATATGATATTGCTGGCCACGGCTCACATCATACCAGATTAGGTGGGAAAAAAATTTCTCTTTACCAAAGCTGACAAAAAGGCCTAGAAGGATGCTGATTGGTCAAGCTTGATTCATTTTTTAGAACTTTGAACTTATTGTTATACTCAGAGGTATGGGGTATGCTGATAAGGATCAGTTTAAGATCAACTCCAACTGAATCATACAAAATAGTTTCTATATTAGAAAGTGGGATCTAAAAGCATAATGAGGAGCACAGAGCATATTAGTTTTCTGTTACTGTGAACAAATTATCATAATTTTAACAGTTTTAAACAACAGCTATTTATTATCTCAGGTTCATAGGTCAGGAGTTGAGGCATATCTTAGCTGAGTCCTCTGTACAGGACCTCAAAGGACTGCAATCGAGGTATTGCTTGGGGTGGCCATCTCATTTGAGGCCTGGGGCCTTCTCCCAAACTCATACAGTTGTTAGCAGAATTCACTCACTTGCAGCTGTAGAATTCAGGGTAGAATGCTTCCTCCAGGGAGGAGAAGGGTGACTGATTTGAGAGCCAGAATAATCTCTCCTTTGATTAACTTTTAATTCTATTGATTAGGGATCTTAACTGCATCTTTAAAAAATGTCTTCACCTTTACCATATTATGTTACCCATAGGGGAGTGATTTCCATCACCTTCCCAATACCAGTCCACGCTCAAATGGAGGGGCGGGGCTATACAGGACATGGATACCTGAGAATGAGAATCCTAGGAACACTCTTACAATTCTACCTATCACAGACAGCCTCCTTGTGAAAATCACCAGAGGAATATGAATGAAGAATAATGACCCTGTTTATTCAGAAGTTTACATTAGGGTTATAAAAAAATTGAGAAATTGAGTTTATATGGTAATCTACTTCACTTCGTTATGCTTAAATGACCTAGAAAACAAGAAAGTTTCCTTAAGAATTCAATTTTCCCTAAATTATACATTTATTTTTGTAAGACTTGGTGTCTTCTGCATAACTGGTATTTCTAATGTTGATTAAACAGATTTGATATTATAATTAGTAACAGTCTATTTGTGCCTAAAGGAAAGTAAAATTGCCACAGTGTATAAATTTCAATGTAAAGAAAAAAAAAACTACAATGGTTAAATGGTATTTTTTCTTATCACGAATAAGCTCAGAGATAATCCATAAGGTGGAATATACCAAAATCTAAAAAAGATTTAAAAATTTAACTTTTTTTAGTACAAAACATGCTTTTCTCAATTCTATTTTTAAACAATCACTGTTGAAATGAGTGTAGAAGTCTGAAAATATAATATTTATTGAACATAATAACCTACCACATTATAAAGATACTAAAAAAAATGTATACAATATAGTGGCAGAACATTTTAATAAAGTTTTATGTCCACAGGAATTTGATGAGGGGAATAAAATTTACATTTACTCAGAAAACGGATTTTGCATCCCGAGTTTAAAATGTCCCAATTAATATATGTACTTCTGTAATATAAGTCAAATAGTTAAAAAAAACATGTATGTTGGTAAATCTACTAACCTGAGCTGAATTCCCAGATATTGGTAAGTTATCTCTGACACTCCAACAGCAATTTGCATTTGATTAGAAGCAATGTTTTTGCACTTCATTCTGAATACATAGTTTTAACCTGGTAAATACTGCTCTAACAGAGAATGGCCCTGTGTACTACTGAGGATCAAAAGCAATGCTTGTCACAGCAAAGGAAATTGAGTGGCCCGAATATGACCAGTTAATTCTAAAGCACAGATCACAAAAGGTTTTTTAACTAATAGAACAAATAAGCAAAAGAAAAAAAGTTAGAGAAGGGTTAGAAATGTCTAATAGACAGCATGCATGTAAAACAAAGTATTTAAAGGTAGTCTGATCCCTTGAAAACAGAGCAAAATAGAATTCCTTCTATAGATAAGGTTTAGCAGACTTGAGAGCTTTATCCTTGTAGCTGTGTTACATCATTTATTCACTTTCAAGTCATATTCCTTTAACTGATGCAGAATTTACATATGTCCCCTCATTCAAATGTGTCATTAAGATGCAGGCTATATTACAGGGCTTCAAAATCATGTTCAAAATCTGTCTCTGGAAAACTTAAGGAGCTAGCGACTCCACACAGGCCCTGGACACTTCCCATCAGAATATGTCTCTCATGCTCGGTGTTAGAATAAGAAATAACTTAAAAGCAGAATTGTGTCATTGTGTGAGTAAGGTCAGCTCTGTCAAGTTTATAAAAGCAAAGAAGCACACATCTGTCAACTCTAGAGAACAATGATCCTATTTTCCATTGTCATACATAACACATTCAGGAAAAGTAAGAGAAAGATGGAATTTTAATCTAAAAATCTGAAATCTTGATATAGGAAGATTTCGCTTGGGGTTAATTCATAGTATCATTAGTCTGATATAAGCGGGGGTGGGGAGGGGAGCTATATAGAACAGGAAGCAGGATTTAACATTTATGGTAATTCTGTTTTAAAATAGTTATTTATAATATCAAATAGAGAAAATCACTTATGAGTTACAGACACAAAGAAGTCTGTGAGTTTGTGTGCCTGAATTACTGATTATCAAAAATATGAAGAAAGCTGACACTTTTGCCTAAAGTAAATGGTGATTAAACACCCTGAACTTGATGTTATCTCTTGTATGCGTTTTCTATCACTGCTGTAGCAAATGATCACAAACTGCAGGTTCAAACAATGCCCATTTATCACAGCTCTGTAGGTCCATGGTCTGGGTGGGCTTGACTGGGTTCTTAGTGAAGGAAGTTACAGAGCCAAAATTTCTCCCGTAGCAGAGATGGGTTTGTACCTGGAGGCTCAGCAGGGGAGAGTGGGAAGTCTGCTTCCAAGCTTGGGATAGCGTATTTATAATTTGAAGTATACATTTGGTCTTCCTCCCTATTTCTGGCACAGAGCTCCTAAAACCATTGGAATTTCCTAAGCGATAACAGCGATAAAGTTGTCTTTTATGTTAATAAGGTGATTTGGGGAAAGCCCCTAGGAAGCCTGAGGATGGAGGCTGGTTGCCAGGGATTCAAGGGTTTAAACTTTGAGTGACTAAAGAATTGGAAGCTTTTTATCTCCACCCACCTCCCTACCCCCTGCACCTCTGGTTGGAGAATGAGGCCGGAGGGTGAACCGATCACCGATGGCTGAGACTTTAATCAATCACACCTGTATAATAAATTCTCCATAAAATTCTGAAAGGGCAGAGCACAGTTCAGAGAGCTTCTGGATTGGTGAACATGTAGAGATTGGGGACAGGAGCAAGCTCAGAGAAGGCATGGACTTCTGTGCTCTTTCCTCATACCCTGCCCTATGCATCTCTTCCATCTGGCTATTCCTGAATTATATTCTTTTATAAAGACCAATGTTTCTCTGAGTTCCGTGAGCCTCTCTTAAAAATGAGTTGGACCTGAGGAGGAGGTTGTTGGAACCTTCCATCTATAGACGGTAGGTCAGAAGCACAATGACAACCTGAACTTGCAATTGGCGTCTTTGGGGGGTAGGGGGATGGTCTTATGGGACTGAGTCTTTAACCTGTGGAATCTGACACTATCTCCAGGTGTCAGAATCAAGTACAATTTAGGACATCCAGCTGGTGTCATCTCTTTGACTTCTGCCATTGGCTGCTTTCAAGGGTTCGTGTGATTAAATCAGGTCCATTCAGGTAATCTATTTCAGGGTTAACTGTGCCATGCGACATAATAGAATCATAGAAGTGATAACTCTTTACATCCATAGGATCATAGGATTATGACTGAACATCTCTGGGAGGCCATTTTAGAAGTTCTCTATTTAAAGAATTAGTACTCCCAGCACGAGCTGTCCTGTTCTGTAGTCCTCAGAGTTACATTTACCTCCTAATTCTCCAGCATCAGATACTACACCAGCTAATGCATCCCCTTCTACCAGTATCCCATCCCAGTTCCCTACTGGTGAAAGTTTTAACAATTGCATCATTACAACTTGCAATGCAACTATTCAGCATTCATCTACCATCAGTAATGGGCTCCTCATTGCTGGTAGGGTAGTGAGTGTTTCAGCAATAAAATCCCATTTTATTGTCAGATTCTTAAATCCATTCCTGGTATCAATTGTCTTAGAAGGGCTTCACAGAACTGAGAAGGAGACTGAATATAAAATTTTGTTGGAGGAAACTCTCAAGAGATACATTCATGAGGAAGTAAGGAAGATAGAATTGGGCAGAGGGACAAGCTGATACTCAATGTAGTGGCAAATGAGGTCCCAAGTGAATCTAGAACAAGTTCTGAAGCTGAGGTGGCCCTTCATGGCATGATGGCTGGGCCTCGGTATCCCTCCATCAGCCAGCCCTGGGAGGTAATTCCTTGCAGAAGTGAGTGATTTCCAGTGAGGTACCAGCTGGGAGTCACGAGGGCTGATAAGGCAGAACACTATACTATTTACTAGCAATTCAGTATTTCTAACCCTCTTATTATTAACACTATAGTATTACTTCTGCATTTGCTAACACTGAAGTATTTACTAACAAACACCACCATATCTACTAACACTACAGTATCTGTAGCATTCCTACCATCGAAAGGGAGAAAGTATATTCTTTGTTCAACTAGAAGATTCTTGAATTCTATTCTATATTGGACAAAATATATTTTTTTTAATTTTAAAATGCTTGTTTTGTAAAAAAAAAAAAAACAACAACAATGATGCCTCACACTTGGTTGCCATTAGGATAGGCAAGGTACAAATAATAAAAGATATAATTTTTAAAAATTTTATTCTATCTGTTAAGAACTTAGAAATTTAAATATTTTATCTTTTCTTTAAAGTTTTTTAAATTTTAAATTTTTTCTTCTCTTTAATTCCACCTATTAAACTAAATAGGTATCACTTTCTAACCAAGTTGGTTTATTTCACGTTTAAGCTCAATGGGGCCAATGCACCAATAAAAGAAAAACTCCCAGTGCTAGCTTTAGCTCTTCCTCTGCAATGTGACCTTGAAGGGGTCATCTAACTTCATCCTTTTTTCTCATTTTTAAAATGAAAATATTGAGATAGTTAATCTTCAATGTTCTTTCCAAGCCGGAAACCATAAGCTGGATAATTGATTTCATTCTCCTTGTAAAAAATTCTTCTCCCTTGAGCTTAAATTTCACAATCTGTTTTCCCCATTTGTCATCTTCACCACTAGAGCAGCCTTGACTTGAAATATAAGGCCACCCCCAAACAAGCTGTTCTGATCTGCCATGCTGCCCACTCTCCACCCTACCACTGAAAGTGAGTGTGTGTATGCGATTGTGTGTGTCTTATTTACATATCTTGGCAACAGAAATTCAGTACATTCTTTTATTTAAAATATTAAATAGCCATAGAGAATTTAGAAGCTCCAAAATAGGAAAGCTGTCAATGAATATAAAGTTAATGTAATGTAAATATATATTTATAAAAACATGTTTACATTAAATAGGCAAAAAGTGTTTTGTTTTGTTTTTTCCTAAAGTGGTTCACTGAGATCTGAAAAAATTGACTCATACCTTGACTTTCACTAATTTTTAGGGAATTCGCTGTCTCCCAAGAGAAAGTCTTTCCTTGGCTCTGCATGTCAAAATTTTAGTATTAGAACTGGTCGCACATGGCTTTACTTTCAATCATGTGTTGCTTTCTCTTATGATTTGAAAAATGAACTTATAAAGAAGAAATAATCTCATCAGAGATGAACACTGGTAACATTTCAATGTGCTTTTAATATTATGATGCTTTATCACAAGTTCGGTTTTTAGATTTTGTGTCATCAAATATCTGACCCTTTTGAGATATCATTATTTTAATGTGGAATTATTTTTATTATTTCAAAAAAATAGTTCTGTGATAAAATCAGATTGAGGAACATAATATCCAAGATATGGCCAGAATATAACTCTCTCTCTCTCTCTCTCTCTCTCCACACACACACAACACACACACACACACACATTCATATAGCTGAGGGGACTTGATAGAGTTGATAGAGATTAAATCTCCACTATACTATTTATTTCAGGGGCAGAATATCATAACTCGTAAGACCACAACTTTAGAATCTGAGAACATTGGCTTCAAATTCTGGCTTTGTCACTTATGATATGTCTGATTTCTGACAAATTGCTTAACTTCACTAATTAATTTCCACATTGATGAAAAGAAAATGTATATTTCTTAAAATTTTTATCAAAATATTTATGAAGCTTATATTATAAATCCCAAGAATGAAAATGTGATCACGATGTATTTTTATCAGAGCAATAATCAAAAGAAAGCCTCATACTGATCTAGCACTTGCCAGATGACAGGCACTGTTCTAAGCTCTTTACATAAATTACCTCTATTAATCCTCACAACATTTCAATGAAGCAGTTACTCTCAGAAATAAGCCCCATTTTACAAATTAGGGAAGTGAAGAACAGAGAGGTTAAGTTATTTGCCCAAGATCACATAGCTGGTAATTGATAAAGCCAGAATTTGGATGCAGTCTGTGCCTTTACTCACTAGTCCAAATTTCAGAAATTGTGATCAATTTTATTAGCTTCATAATTGAATAAAGCTTCATATATTTAAGGTAGAAAATATGACCTAGTAAAGATGGTTTAAGTTTATCCAGTTTGATGACTAGATAAGATATATGTAGATTTATTTGTGCTTTGCTAATCATTTTTATCTTCTGCTTTCTAAATGTTTAATGTAAATGTTCAGGTATTACATCTTAATCTAAAAGTATTATTATGCTATTAATATGTACTTTTGTGGAGATATGCCTGTATAATCATCAATTCTACATAATTAAAGCCCATATTAATAAAGGTTTGAGAGCCAAATTCTAACTTCAAGGTGTACCTTTAATGCAGGGGACATCTGTGAATGTGAGTAGTGGTCCAAGACTTATCATTTCCTTTTGGTAGCAGCATCATCACTTTTCTTTAGGAAACTATCTCTCCCTTATTTTGAGCACATGTGGTTTAGGTGAGGCTGAGCCTACCTTCTGGACATGGAAGTGGACCTGTGAACCATAGAGTGGACACAGGATATCCTATCTTCTGCTCATTTTTGCCATAACCCTACTCCACTGACACATTAATAGGCCAGCAGACCCATGACCTAAACCACGCAGTGAGATACGTTGCTAGACATGTTGAAATTGTTCAGAGAGATGCATTTGTTTTCCTGCGCTTACCAAAATGGAAAGATGTATGCTGGAGATTTGGGAGTCCACTACTTGGAGAAGAAAGCAGAAGTCAATCCTAGAGATCTAAGATGTATGTAATAAATAATTTTTTTAATGAATATGTGATAAAATAATTAAATAAAAATAGAAAATTCTGAGCTTCCGAGTTCTGTACTTATAGTGGGGTAGAGCCATTTCAGGCAGGCACGGAGGACTTGAGGTCAGGATGCATCGCTAACTAGTATAAAGAAATCATGTTTTCATACTTGCAATAAAGTGTACAATCTTGTGAGCTTAATTTATTGTATGCTAGACACTCACAAAAAGGTATATGTCAATCTTTCTCGGTAATTATTTGGAGAAATATTGTTTGATTTATTTGGTGTTATAGAGACATATACTGACACGTATATTCTTAAAGTATAGTTTACCTAAGAAAATTCTGAGTACATTTTCTAACACTTATAAGTATAATTAAAATTATAACCTAAATCACACTGTGAAATTCATAATATAGTGACAACAGATATATAATGATGACTAAAAGAAAGATAATTTTGCTCATTTCCCAATGAAAGACAATAAAAATGAAATTTAAATAATTCAAAATATTTGATTACTTCAATCTATATGGCAATTTACTGCAGTTTTAGAGAGAGTAGGAACATCTAAAATAAAATGAAATTGTCACATAACCATGCTTATACAGCCTGGCAACAATTTTTATATTAAAGTAATATTTTTAATGAAAACTTGCTGTGTATGGGGTTTGTGGAAAAATATCAGTATTACATTAGAATGTATTTCTATCCCAAAGAGATGCTCATCAATGACTTGCCTTACTCTATTCTCCTCTCACAACTGAGTGGTTTAAACTACCAATAGGATTTCACACCCACCTAGAGCTGCTAGTCGGTCCTGCTTACGAGTGGGGAGAATTAGAACAGTGGTTCACCTGAACTAAGGGACACAGCATCTGTCCATGTTGCTGCTGCATCTGGTCTGACCTGGCCTCCGACACCAGGTACTATCCTCTACCTTGCCTAGGCCACAAACCTCCTCTACCACAACAGTCCCAGTTACTTGGCCCTGCCTAATTGTCTGTTAACATTTCTCTGACTTAAACTACTAAATAACCCAGTTACCTAAAGACCAGTCCCCTGGTTTGCTTTTGCTGGTGCATCCTGAAGTCCTAAACGATCACAGGACTGGAGCCTTATGTCCTACTGCCTGACTTCATCGATACTGACTGCCATCCTAGTAACTTGTTTAGTGCTTTGTAGAAAGCAGATACTTGCCAAGGAATAAGAGTATTAATTTAAATAAATGTAGATTATTTCTGATCCCAAGAAGGTCATTATCTAATGTGGAATAAAAATCTTACAAAATGAGAGGTCTGCGACAAGTATTGACTGAGTACTGTCTAATATGCAACCACCTTCTATGCTTAGTCTATGAGTTGATTCAATAAACTGACCACCATGGAAGGCTATAGTTGTAGAACAGAATAAAACTTGACATTATAAAACTAGTAATATGAAAGACAGAAATGGGAAAAGAGAAAAGGCAACAGAAATACTTCATCTAACATAGAAGCAAGTCATGACATAAAGTCTAAAGTTTATGAGTACAGGAAATAGAGAATCAAATACACCAAGGAGATCAACCAATTTAACCAAGAGAAGAACTAAAAGTAAAAATGTCAACTAACAGAGAGAAGGATGTAGCAAAAGTTATTTTATGCGAATGGGAGTCCTCATGTTTCATAGATGGAGGCAATAGGCATTGGTGAAAGTTGATAAATCATGAAATGGAGATATGAGCATATTATTTATACTTAGGAAGAGAATCACCAGAAAAAAAATAAAACAGAAATGTTTAAAATTGAAACCCCCTGAAGACTGAGATTGGAACAGGTTTTGCGCAAATGAAAGGAGACGTTTATTTTGTATTTTAATATCCTCCTCAACTATCATTTGGTATCAATTCATGCAGTACTTCAAAACTATCATTTGGTATCAATTCATGCAGTACTGCAGTATTACTGGGACAGTGAAGTGGGTAAAGGAGATCAAATATAGGTAGCTGAAGGAAACTGGACTTTGGGGGGTAATCACCCAATAGAATATATAGATGTCAAATTATAATGCACTCCTGAAAATTATGTAATTGTATGAACCAATGTTATCTGATAAACTTAATTTAAAAAAATATATTATTAACCTATTAAAGTAAGTTATAAAATAATTATAAAATTAAGTTATGGAAATAATCTAGGAACACAAATATCTAAATTTGAAATAAACTGCCTTGAGAAGGAAGTATTTCCAACCACTAATGTAGATATTCTCATTATTAACATTTTATAATTTGAGAAACAAAAGCTCAGCGATTTTATGTAAATTGTCCAAGGCTCAAAAAGCAACAAGAAGGATTTGCACTGATGGTCTTCCCTTCCATTCTGAATTCAAAACCTTGCTGAAAGGGAATTAAGTGAGTGGACAAGCAAAAGTGTAGCATTTCCAGCTACTATGTAGAAAGCTAGTCTTTGCTCCTCAGATTTATATAACCAGAGGATTTCTTCATCATAAAGAGAAGTTAAGATTTCAGGGATTATTTATTCATCCACTCATTCATTCATTCATTCATTCATTTTACCACAGGGATCACCAGCAGGCAGGCCTGGGGCCTGGTCCAGTTGAGTGGAGTGGGGTTTCCCAGGAAGGCAAACAAGGTGCAGTCGGAGCCCATGGTGCACGATGCAACATTGCATGTGTGCGGGGAGCAAGTGAGAGTCCTGATGGAGGAGCAGAGAGAGGATGGGCTGGGATGTGCTGAGCATCAAGGGCGGCTCAGAGAATGGTGGAATGAGGTCCCAGGTGCTGCAGCCTTGACTACTCTTCCTAGAGGAAGCCAGATCCCCTGCGATCTCAGGAGTTCTGCTGCTGGCAGGGGAGCCCTGGTGAGGCCCACGACCCAGATTCCCTAGTCAGGCATCTGGCTCACACCACCTGTCACCCAAACTCCCGTGTGTATGGACACCTTGAGCCTTTAAATATTGAATCATTATATTGTATACTTGAAACTAATATAATCTTATATGTCACTTATGTCTCAATTAAAAATAAAAAATTTCAGAAGCCAAATGAAGGACATATGTCCATCACAGGTGGAGTCTACGCTCATTTTCATTTTTTAAATTAAAATCCAAGTCTTCAAGAAACGTACCCAAGTTCATACAGTTATTAAGTCCTAGACCTGGCATTTAAATCCAAGTTCATATTTTTAACCAGCATTCGTACTGTCCATGTTCATCTTTGATCAATCACTTGATGAGCAGTTCTCCAACCCTTGTAGTTCCTCAAGACATACCCATGGGACCTGCTGCTAAGCGAGACTATCCTCACAGCAATATTAACGTGTTATTTCCTTATTTCATTGCATTGACATTTGTACCAATTATGCAAAAGTGATGGTGGATGAAACTTCTGACGCCTCAACCACAAATCAAAGCATAAGAACCAATGTGAACTAACAATCATCGTTTACTCCACTACTGCAGATTTTTAAGAAAAAGAAAGTTTCACTTAAGTATTCCCCTGACGAAGCAGCAAAGTTATTAGTTTAATTAAATGTCTACACCTCTGCACACATAGTTCTAATATTCCATATAAAGAAATGGAAGGTACGCCGAAAGCCCTTCTACAGTGAACTAATGATCATGGTGAGCTCAAGGCCAAGTCCTTGGTCAACTGTCTGAGTTGTGAGCTCAGCTAGCTGCTTTTTTCATGGAACATCATTTTCCTTCAAAAACAAATGACAAACTATGGTTATTCATACTTGGCTATTTTCACCACAGATATTTTCTGAAATATTAATGAAATGAGCTGTCACTTCAAGGAAAACTGGTATTTTTTGTTGCCAATTATAACATTCGAATTTTCAAGTGAAAATCAGTTTCTGAAAATGTGTACCTACCATATAAGTTGGATGCTTCCAAATGCTTGATTAAAAGTCCTCTCTGATGAGATATTTTGATATCACATAATAATGAAATATGTCAACATTAAGATGATGTATATATCCCAATGAATCAATATTTTCAGAATGGTCAGTTAAATGATAGTACAAAATCACACATGAGTAGATCCATTCAAAGGGCAAGATAAGCTAAACGATTTTAATTTAACAAGAGTAACAAAAGTTGATTGTGTGGCTTTAGATTCCACCTTTCAGGTAAAGTTCAAGAACTGACAATCAAGTTTTGGTTTCATATCAAAACAAGAATACCCACACACAAAAAAAATCTATCAAATACTCATCTCTTATCTAACTATATACTTGTCTAAGGCTAAATTTTCTTCATATACTTAAATAAACCCAACATGTTACAGTAAGTTGAATATAGGGCATATGAAAATCTGTCTTATATTAAGCCAGGTATTGAAGAGATTTTCAAAAAGTAAAATAATACCAGTCTTCTTATTTTTTTGTTTTGAATAATATGATTATTTTAATATAATTTTTTATGTCAACAGTACTGGGTTTATTGTTATTTTTAATTATTTAATAAATATAAAAATTTCTGTTTTAATTTCTAATATAGTAAATATAGATGCATACAGCTCATATAAATAAGAGATGTTTTAAGCTCTCAATAATTTTCAAGAGTGTAAGTTTTCCCGAAAAGAATATATTTAAGGACATTACCCTGAACCATCACCTTCCATTCCTTTCTTGTCTCCAACGGCCTCTGCTTGGTCTTTTCATACGTCTTTAAGTGGTTTCCTTGAAAATCAGTATCTGCACTTCAGACTGATATCTAATGAACATCTCAAGGTAAACATTCTCAAATTTGAAGTATTTGTTTTATTCTCTTTAAAGGTTTTCTCTTGATTTAATGGCTCCACCAATTACCCAGACAAGACAACTGGGTCATTTTTTATTTCTGTTTGTGCCCCATATCATCAGTCATTAAGTCCACTTTATTGGTATTTCTTAGGTTTATCTTCTCCTGTCTTTCCTCACAGAAACCACAACTCAGCTACTCATGATTTATTTTCTTAATATTTTTCTCCTACAAGTCTTCATTCCTTTAATTCTCTCCAGGCTGTCCACAAAACTACAACTGGTTCAATCCAAACTCTGGCTCTATTACTCTTAAGATCTATAACCTTGAGTAAGAAACTCAGCTTCTCTGTACTTCATTTTTATCATATGTTAAATGGGATGACAATGAAATCTATCTCTTAGGATTCATGGAAAGATTACATGAGATAATATATTTATTAGCTCACTTGGACTAGTATCTGGCACCTAGAAAGGGTTTGCTAATTTTTATTAAAACTATCATTATTAATATTTACTTTATCAATAAAGAGCACTTATTTACACAAACATGGCAAAGTATAAAAAATCAAGGTAGTATTCCATGTATTTTCACTATTTATATTTAACATAAGGTTGGGATTGTGCCATTAAGTTATTTTATGAAGTGGATTTTCATTCATCCATTCAATAAACATTTCTTAAGCTCCCAGTTTGAGGTAGACTCTCCCTTTGACATTGAGGAGATAAAGCTTTATAAGATAGTCCCTACCACTAAGGTTTTCAATCTAGTCAAGAAAGACAAGAAGAAATTGGACAATTAACACGTTAGGTGGTAAGTGCTAACATAGACAGATGAAATGCAAAGGTAGCATCCAATGAGGAGGTGAGACAAAGGTTATTTTTTTTCCTTTAATACCTAAATTAAAAACAAAGACTTCGATCTTCATATTGTTAATTTATTCTTTATGGTAAAGAGCTAATCATAAACTGAGCTAAAATGTATCTAATATAGCAAAGTAATTTTACGGTGAAGATTTGACCTTAAAAGTAGAACTTCGCTTTGATAAATGAAATCCACAAATAATGGAAAGGCTACTTTATCCATTAATTTCAGTATTCTCCATTATCAGTGCTATTTACCATATGTAAAATAATACCTACAAAATTTATAAAATTTTAACTTGCAAAAATTATAAAATTGAGTTTTATTTCTTTTCCTGTATGTTATTTATACAGAATTAAAGGTGTCAATACACACAAGGCAGACGAAAGAGGGAAAGTTTAAAAATAGATGAAGTTAATAATTAAAACCATTAAAAATTTAAGAATCTTAAAGATAATTTAGTACAAATCATTTATGTTAGAGATGAAGGCATTGAGTTCCCACATGAGCTTGGATCAATGTCACTCAGCTAGTTGGTTACAGAGCAGGAACTATAACCCAGGTGTCTAAACAGTAATGCTCATTAATTTATCCTAAAGAAAATGACAGCTGTGCAACATTTCAGACACATAAGCTTTTCTCTTATGCTCTAATGCATTCCACAGTTCAAGGTCAGTAATTAAAGGAAAACCTTTCCACCAATGCATTCATTTCTGGAGAAAATAACATAGGAGACTGGTGGCGGGGAAAGAATGGTAAAATCCCAAGGGATTAGGAATTGGTTGTATAATATTCAGGAGACTAACAAGCACAAATTTTAAATTAAGCTAAGTCAACAGAAGTGGCATTAAGATTTTAAAGAAAGAACTAGGGGATGTTTCAAATATGGATATATTTTCCAAGCTGATATAGCAACTAATTTTCATTAAAATAAATTTACAGTTTAATAATGAAAAGCATTGAGGGTCTAGAAAGATTATCTTCTAAAATTATATAAATACTAGTATCTACAAATTAACAGGTTTTTTCTTTTCTTTCCAGTTGGAAAAATGTTAATTTTCAAGCAAGTAAAATAATTTGTCTCTGATGCTCATATTCAAAAGGTAATACTTAAAAAAAAAAAAAGTGACCTCTAATATACTTTGTTTAAGCTCATATAATAATATATTGAAAAACATTTTTCTAGTGGTGGCTTTTTTTTTTTTTTGACATCTGAATAACTTTTACCATTTTGTTGCCTGTTAATTGGTTAGTTTATATTTTAGAAAATTGAAAAATTAGTAGGGATTTACAAGATCCTATGTATTTGCAGATCCTGTGTATTTTGTAGGGATACTGAAACACCACATAGCTTCTTTACTCAAAGGCACTCCCCAAATCCAACTTCTTGATAATTATATTCTTCATGAAAATGGCACATGACGCCTTTTTTATTTTATCACTAGTCGGTTGATGGGTAGTTCTTCACACGTGATTGGTAGGATCTGGGAAAGTCTCTATAAGTAATGTGCTATGTCAAATTTGTGCTTTTATGCTACCAGTTATACAACATTATACTTAGAATTAAACTTATTTTGAAAGGTACTAGAGACCAAGAAAATAGATCAAGCATAAAGACAAATCTGGGCTTATCCCAGGAATTTAAGGTAAAATTTACATCCCCAATAATTCAACATACTAAATTAAAAAAAAAAAAGAAAAAAAGCTAATAAATATATAAATCTTTTAATTATATTCAACAATTTATCATATTACTCTTAAGAATCGTATCACGATTTAGGAATATGAAGAATGAATTAATTATCAAAAATATGGTAAAATAGGTTTAATTTCTTAGTAAACCTGAAAATAGATTGCTTTGTATTCCGAAAGATACTTCCTTTTAGCTTTGGTCATCTTTAAAAACTTAGGCTTTCAGAGGCAATGGTTACCAGCGAAGACATATCAATGAATTTCATTCTATATTTTATATCCAAAAATTTCTACCATGATATTATCCTTCCACTTAACTGGGTGATTTAAAGTATACTCTGTTTATTTTCCAGTTTTATGAGTTCCTTTAAGTGGCCAAGCATCTGTGTAAAATTCACTGGATTCTGTAGGAGAGGAGTGCCCTAATATTTGTTTTATTTTTTTAGCAATGAGCATTTTATATTGAACTGTTTCTCATAACTGTATTTGTCTCAGCTTATCTCTTTGTTTTCTTTATCCATTCTTCCTATGGCCCTCCATTTTGATTTTGTATGTGTACTTCAATCCATCCATTTTTTTCTGTCCTCCATTCATTTAATTTTTTAATAAATAAATTGCAGTCTGTGGAAAACGTTAAAAATGGTAAAAACGTAGCTAAGACAAAATAACTGGCAACCATATAATGAATAGAGTGATCACCAATAGTTTTTTTCTTTGAAAGTGACATTGAAGCCTGAAAGATGAGCAAGAGAGATAAGAATGGCAGGGCAAACCGTTTATTAAAATTTGCTAGCTTACTTCTTTGCATTTATAGTGTTTCTTAAATTTTGCTATGCTAGCCGAGGTGGCTTGCATAATGTCTTTTTCATTGTTATCTAAAGTTCCAAGAATGTTATATGTCCCTTGGTGGCTCTATGCCTCTTTTGGACTGGCCAATATTTAAGGGAAGGATTTGAATAGATAGCTTGAGTTTGTAAAATAATAAATCTTTTGTAGAGATACAGCTGCTACCAAAAATGATGAAACCAAACATCAAGAATTAGAAGCAAGTAACTTTTGTGAAAGGAATGTAAAAAAGAAAACATTGAGTTTGGCTATAGCATAATTAGGGTGGGGCGCACTAACTAGATTCTCTGGTTTTCAAAGATTTGAATGTAACAATTTTTTTTGATGTGCTATTTCAATTTTTAGTAGTAAATAAATGTGTATAGAGAATCTTAAAAAAAAAAAACAGAAAGCAAATAGTTCTTTGTTGAAAGGATATTTTCTCCTCATATTGTTATTTTTATTCTGCTATTAACAGTAGTAAAACATCCTTGTAGAAAACAAGAAATATAGCAGGTAAACAAAAAAAATACATACATAAAAGTTCACCAAAGAAAAATATCATTCATATTTTAGTATATATCTTTCATGAAAGTTTCCTATGATCTTATATAGAAAATGGATGATATCGTTATAACTGCATTTTCACTTAACAATAGCTATTTGGTTTCATCATAATAAATATACATATTATCTTAATGAAATGTAGCTTTTGTTAACTAGTTTTCTATTATCATTTCCCCTCTATTTGTTTACCATTTAATAAGGCTGCAAAGAAATACACATACATATTTATACAACTCTCTGATTATTTTCTTACTAGTAGTTCTTAGATTTGGAATTTTGGATCAAGTAATGAAGTAAAAATTTTTTAAATATTAATAAATTGAATTTCAGACACTTCATAGAACCTTAAATTTTCAATTGTAAGAGTTTGCTTATTTTGTCAAGTTATACTCATCATAAAATTTGTGTTTTTTTAAATTACCAAATTGACGTGTAAATATATACTTCCAATATTGTTTAAAACTGAAGGTTTTCTTTTAAAATTTCTAGTTAGTGAGAATATTTTAATGTGCTTTTCCATCATTTGAACTTCTTGTTTTTAAATATCCACTTTATGGCAACTTCCTATTTTGTAGGTTATTCATTACTTTTATTATTAATTAATATTATTACATCTTAATAAATTAAGACCATTAAAACTTTTGTGTTTTAAAATTATCTTCCATAATTCTTTCTTCATTTAATTTCACATATGGCATTTTTTTTACATGTTAAAGTTTTAAAATTTTTAAGTCAAATCTATAAATTTTCTTTGTTTTTTGTGTCATTTAAAAATTTTTGTAAATATTAATTTATCTGTCTTATTTTTTCACTTTTAACCAACATAATTTAATGAGCAATTTACCTATTCCCAATGATCAAAATACTATCCTAATTATATACAAAATTTATATACGTGCATATGTATACACATGCATTTATAAAAATAAATGCAAATATATTCATACTTTGTATTATATATACATTAAATAAATATAAATACATAATAATTTCTTACACTTATTTGTCTATTCTTTGTCACTACAATAATATTTTTAACAATTAATGTTTAAAAACATGATTTATAACTCAATCAGGTAAATTTTCTCTTCTTCCTTCGTTATTTAACCACTTAATGGCTCCTCTCACTCATTTATGTTGGCAAATTAATTTTAGGATAACTTTTATATGATTCTTTCTTTCACAAAAGACTTTAACTAAATGTTTCTCAGAATTGTGTTAAATATGTAGAACTTTGGATAGAATTTACATTTTTACAAAACTGAGTCTTCCAATATGCTGATGTGGCAAGTCATTTGTTAGTTACTCAAATCATCTTTTAAAGTTCCTCAGTAATAGTGAGCATGAATGTGTGTGTGTGTGTGTGTGTGTGTGTGTGTGTGTGTGTATGAAAAAATGTGTATTTATGTGTATTTATCACATGTCTTCTTAAGTTTATTCAAAGTAACTTTTTTTTCATATTATGAATAGTTTAATTCTTCCATTCTACTATCTACTTGGCTATTAATCTTAAAATATTATCGATTGGAATGTTCATTTTGTACTCAGCCGCTTCTTATAATCTACATTAATTAACAGGATTGTTGAATTGATTCTCCTGAGTTTTGTAGATAAACAATTATATAATCTAGAATTAGATGATATTCTTGTTATTTATGCTTTGATACTTAATTAGAAAGAAGGCTAAACTTCTTTCATAAAAATTACATAGTCTATCCATACGTGTCTAAAAGTATGAAAGACCCATTTCAGCCTGGAGCTCTGCTGAGAAACTCCCCTCGTTGCAGGGCAGATTTTCATTCTAGAATAATCTATGGTTCTCCGTTAAAGCACAAATGGGACACGCTCTTTATGTTTCCCTTTAGCTATAAAGCCCTATATTTCTATTCTTTACAAAGTATTTCCTATACCTCCCTTCCAAATATAAATTCTCCTTCTTTGGAACCTTAGTACAGCTTTCCTGGTCCATGACATTTATTTCACTCATTGAATTCCAGGTTGGTGAATGGTGTGAGTAACGTAAGTGAAAAGCAAAATCTTTAATGACAAAACAATGTCAATTGAAATGGCTTAGGTTTCTTGTTAGTTTATTTGATTTTCTGTCTGAGGGCCCCAGGGTACAAGAGAAGTCCTACAAAAGGAAGAGAAAAAGAAAAAAGCATACATGTGTTTAAAATCTACGCTTCAGGCAATGCCCTGGACTTAAAATTGGTTGAAGTGGCATTTGTTGGCTAATTGACAGACCTCTAAACGAAAACACGTTCGTCACCTTTAATCTGACCAGTAACAAAATCTGTCATAGACTTTTTTGCTTTCCTAACCCACAAATAGGACACATTAGTGATGCCTAACAAATAAATACATTTGGAATGTGAAAATAATTAAAAATATACAAACATACACTTACAAATGCACAAATACCTCACATTATCTCCTCTTTATTGGCTGAGGGTTGCATACCTCTTTGAAAAAATATTATTAATCAATTTCTTTCAGATGGCTAAATAGTATGAGGGTTCCCTTTTCTCCACATCCTCACCAACACTTGTTCTTTGATTTATTGATTTATTGATGATAGCTATTCTGAAAGTGTGAGGTGGTATCTCACTGTGAGGATTGCAAATTGGTACAGCCTCTATGGAAAACAGTCTGGAAGTTTCTCAAAAAATTAAAAATAGTTATACTTTTTGACCCAGTAATTGCACTTCTGGGTATTTATCCAAAGAAACCCAAAACAATAATTCGTAAAGATTTATACACCTCAATGTTCATGGCAGCAAAATTTATAATAGCCAAGATATAGAAGCAACTTAAATGCCCATTAACAGATAATTGGATAAAGAAGTTATGGTTCATATATACAATGGAAGATTACTCTGCCATTAAAAGAAAATGAAATCCTACTATGCGTAACGGCATGTATGGACCTAGATGTTATTATGCTGAGCGAAATAAGTCAGACAGAGAAAGATAAACACCATATGATTTCCTTTATATGTGGAATCTAAGGAACGAAAAGAACAAACTAATCAAAAACAGACTCACAAATATAGAGGGCAATCTGGTGAAGGCCAGAGAGGAGGGGAGTTGGGGGCCTGGGAGAGTGCGGTGAAAGGTTAAAGAAGTACAAATTAGTAGTTGATAGATGATGACGAGGATGGGGAGCATGGCATAGGGAATGCAGTGAGCAGTAATGTAATGGCTAGGTAGAGAGCCAGAGGAGAGAAAGAGCACTTAGGGGGATCATTTATATATAAATGTGTAACCAATGTACTGTGTACTTGAAACTAAAAGTAAAATAAAATTTTTAAAAAACATATATTTTTAGGAGAACAAATAATAGTTACTTGCTTTTATAACCACAGAGAATAGATAATATCATGAAATAGTTCACTCTGAGAAGTAGAATTTATATTTCATGTATATAAATGGAATCAAGCAATCTGTACTCTATTTTACATATGTACTTATTATTGTATATCAACCGTAACTCAATAATCTGCTTTAAAATAGATTCTATTATGTAAGACAGTAGAAAGTAAAACAAAATAATACGTTTTATGAGAGAATAGAGAATAATGGGAAGTCGTCTCTATTTTAGAAGGTAGTAACTTTTAAAACACCCGTTTAATCTGTATTTAGGTACAATTTTATAGGAAATACCTCTGTGTATTTCTAAACCATATGTATAGCAACAGAATTCTGCATTTAAACATAGGAAGAAAACAGGCAATAATTTTCGTTTGGTCTAGTCTATAATTATATAATGACGTAATAATAATAATAAATATATATGTGTAAGACATATACATATGGAGAATGCTTGATGCACTTCAACAACATGGGACTTATAAGTAGGCCTCGAATTATCAAGAAAGGTGTGCACTTTCACCTGCAACTATATCTACACCTTGAATGCTTTGTACATTAAAAATTTATTTAATTAGAGTAAAATGAAGGTAGAAAGCCTTTCAGTATCATTAATACTAAACTCATCTCAAAACCATATTTCTTATACTATGTAGAATAATACATCAGTGCCTTAACCCAAGGAATGCACACAATAGAACTAAGTTACATGTGTAAAGATTGTTCTTACTTTCATTTATGTGTTTATTCAACCAAAACATTGTTAAAGATTATTATGAATCTGATATATATCGATTATGCTTTGTAGGAGAGGATAATTATATATTCATTTAAGTTCACTGCATTGTCGTAAATACTAAGATAAGATATACCACGTGCAGTAGAAGTTCCAAGACAAGAATTTACTTATTTCTTCTGGAGATTTGGACATTCATCTTTGAGGGCAATAAACCCAACAAAAAAGAGAAAAATGTATATTTTTCAACAGAAATCAAAATTATTGGATTATTAATTCATAGAGTTATAAATAATACTTATTTCTATATATCTAATGACAATGTAACTGGAGAAGTGTTCAACAGACTCATTTTATGAGTAGGCAAAGCTTGAGTAAAAGATTAAAGTGAAAAAATTTCTATATATATATCAAAGAGACAAATGTCTCACTTTATTACTTACAAAAGCCATTAATGCTATCCTGAGACATCAGAAAATACAACTTGATAAAATGTTTAATTTCAGATTGCTCACTAAATGGCAATGCCACTTAACTACTCTCCTACATACTCTATTTCTTCAAATAATTTGTTATAGTTTATATCTGAAGTTTATGCTAAGGACTTTGTGCTTTGTTTGGTAAGCACTAGAAACCATTTAAATGTTCTTTGATCTAGGAAGTGATGTGATCATAACATATAGTACCTTGGGAATATTATTCCCAGAAAGATTTAAAGAATGGAATTAAAGAGAAAGAGAGAGATGGAAACCCAGAGCGATTTGTGTTCTCTTCCAATTTATCATCTGAAGATAAATT
>NW_006432227.1:9741996-9757947 GCF_000325575.1 Pteropus alecto
GCTTATGGAAAGAGTCGGAGCTGATAAATGCATAGACTTCAGATAGAGAAAAATAGTTGTATAAGAGCAAACAGAGCAGACGTTCTTAACAGTGGCCAACTTATGGCTTTATGATCAGATTTATGGATCTAAACCCTAAAGATCTTTGATCAGTAGGTTTTGAGTAGAAACATTTTTATTTAGATCTACAAAGGATTCTGATTCACAGGCAGGGTGAGAATCACACATGTAGGAAGGGAAATGTAGAGGGCAGAAATGCAACCCTTGAAAATCATCTACATGCAGTAGGAACACTAAATTTTGTCATTAATTCTGTACACCATCCCTACATCTCAAGTTAACCAAGGATTAATCAAGTTTAAGCTACATCTAGGGACACACAACTTCTAAGTGTTGAGACAGGATTCAAATCAAAATCTGACTTTATAGTCTGTATTTTTCTGACTATTGGTGTTTCTTTGAAATTGCTTTTTCAGAGCCTGACAGTTCTGAGATCGCCTTGGGGCCATCTTGGTGGAGAGAAACTTGGTAGATCAGAAAGATACAGAATAAGAACATCTTGGAGGCTCTATCCTCTACCTTCTTATATTTCAATCACAGCATCTCTGCCATTATAAGTGGAGTTTTTAATGTAAAAGGGGGTCTGGTGTCTAAAAAGAGTTTGAAAGGTACTGAGCTGACCAAGAGGAGAAAGTAGGAATAATGACAACAGACAGAGGTGTTCAGAAGACATTAGCACTATAAATGTACTGGAAGATTCTATTTTAACCAACTTAAACAAATCATGAAGAATTGAAAAATTCACAAATCCTATCAACTAAGAGAGTAATTGAAAAAATTGAATAAATTATTTCTAACGAAGCAATGCTATTGAAACTATTTCTCTTTTTCAGAGAAATGACATTTCTCACATTAAAATTTGTTCACAACATGCTTAAGCTTTAGGATGAAATTTTTGCTAACCTGTCATCATTCATCACAATGCGGAATCCTTAGTACTAGGATTTCAAACCGGCCCCCAGATCAAAATGGATTCCCTTGCAATGTTGAATTTGTTAGTGATCTAGAATCTACACTGAGACAATTTTAAGAGTGACAACAAGCATGGAACATAACTGTCCCAGGCATGCAGGGATGTATAGTTATATTATCTACTTAGCTACTATGAAGGTGAAAAAAAAAAATCAGTCTGAACACTTTTATATGAATCAGGCCCTCCAGGTCACCAGTCCTTAATTTTCACCCTTTTGTTACCTACCTGATTCCTGTATTATACAAAGGAAAAATACAGATAGAATATAATGAAGGCTGAAAGAATTACATGTATGTGTATGTGCACGTGCATGTGTATGTGCACGGGCATGTGTATGTATATGTTTTAACCTTTTCGTACCGTAGTTCTTCCGCATAATAGAAAATCTTCCCTCTGCCTTTACTCACAAGGATTCTCATTCCTTTTCCCTCATCATTCCAACTCAAAATCATTTGCCTCCAAAGAAGCAGAATTCTAACTGACTATACTATCAGTTAGTATTATGACTTCCCTAATTCTCTTTTACTGGGCATAAGAAAAATTAACAACATACCTGTAGCTGATGAACAATGAGAATTATATACCAGTAGATGAATTAAACCTTGGCCAACTTCCTGCCATCTGATCTATTATACTTGCTTTTTAAGTGGAGTCTCCTTAAATGCTAGGTTTGGTGAATATACTTATCATAAAACAAATGCGGTATTATTAACAAAATTGCCAGTTTAGAACACTAGTGGCACATAGAACTGTTGAGATTGCTCTATTGCCAAAACCTGTTTTGTTTTTGTTTTTTGTCGTTGTTGTTTTGTTTTTGGAATACAAAGTCACAAACAAGAGAATAAGAATGAGAATAATACATTATGGAAATCAAAACTAATTGTGATTTTAGGGGTTTGATAGATTATTTTTTAAAGGAGAGAGAAGAGCTGCTGTTTTCTTTGTACAATGCTAAGATAAATTACCCATGACCTTATGTAAACTGAAAGCTTGTACTGACCTGTTGAAATAGGAAAGCTTGTAACCATGGCAACAGAGGACAAGTAAAATAGGTTTTTGCTGCAGTTATAAATAAGGTAAAGAGACCAGTAGACTTTTCCTCCCTCAATCTATGATAAAAACAACACAGAAGATAAAATCCTGCATTTTTCTGTCTACATAAATTTTTTTTCTAATAATAAAATGCACATTCGTTACATTTGGGATGAAAATCTCCACAGAGGCAGACTGTGATCTACAATCCCTGTGGGAGGAAGGGAAGTTAGGGTGTGAGGATTGGGGAAATGGAGAAGAGTGAGAAAGATGCAGACGAGCATAGGCAATGTCGCTGTTTAATAATTCATTCTTTCTTGGATGCATGCCATACATAATCGCAGTCCTTAACCCAAGGTAAAGGAGACAAAATCATCAAGCTGTTTCAAATTGTTATGCTGTCTCTCTCTTCTATCTAGAATAAAAAAGATATTAAGTATAGTATATTTGCAACTATATCCATTCTTATGATATTATAAAATCTAGGATAAATAAATATGCATACAAGGCTTCAAAACATAAACCTATGCAGGCTTAATGGAACTCTGGTTAATTCTGTTAATTCTTTTAAATAAAAATTTTAATCAAATATTTTTCAAAAATTTGAACCTCTTTCACCCAACACTTGGTGGCACTACTACTTCATAAGGCAAGTTCCTGCAACCAATTCCCAAATCTTCTGTTTCAAGGCTTTAAAAAACACCTTGTCTTTCATTCTGCAGTGTAACCCTTCAGCGATAAGGCCTTGAATAAATGGCGTGAGACGTTAATAATGTGCCTCTGCTCCTCTCATGGAAATTCTACTGTGACAATTGGAAAAAATAATAATAATTTGTTACAAGCACTAATTTTTATTACACTAGGTTCATAGGGATGAAAGGTGGAGAAAAGACACTTTTACAGAATAGCAATTGGGTTGATGTTCTAGAGCCTACACTGATGGAATCACCTGGGATGATGGAAATATCCCATGAAACATGGAAATATCGGAAGCATATTGTCTAACATGTAGCCACTAGCCACACAGGGCGACTGAACCCTTGAAACTTAGCTAGTGCAAAGGAGAAACTAAAATTTTTAAAAATTCTTGTTAAATTCAACATACATTCTAATAATCACAAGCGACCCAAGGTTACCGTGTTGGACTACACATGGACCTTGCTATGCATGGACCTATGCTGTGGCTCAAGAAAGCTGACGCGAGAAAGAGGCAGGAAGGAATGTAAAACATGGTAAGAAAGGCGATGGCAGCACCCGCTTCTCAATCGGTAGGGACAAATAAAATGAAATTAAATAAGCCAGTCTCTGATATAATAAAATTAGCTCATTTTCCTTTCCCTTGTCATCAAGAAGGAGTGAAGTGTTTTGGATTTGTTTTGTTTTTCTTGTTTGTTTTTTTTTCTTTCTTTTCTTGCAGTCAGACATGAACTAATTAAGTTTCCTTCTAAGAATTTTTCATTTTGTGTTTTTGTTTTGTTTTGCTTTGCTTTGGGGGATTTGTTTGTTTGTTTGTTTTCACTTGAGTAATAGTTAAGGGAGAAGAAACACATTTAGCAACAGTGACTCTGAATTATGACGACCTAAGGATGGTCCCATGGAACTCGGCCCCATCCCCAGTGATTTGGACTAAAGGGCAGAAGGAAGTTTTTCCACTTAGTTCTTCTTATCCCTAAACACTTGGAAGAGATGGAGGGCACGCAGTCACTTGTAGCAGTGAGAGTGGTGACAAAGATACAGTTTGTCCCCAGAAATGAGGGCATATTTGGAAGAAGAATGAGAATGGTGACAAAGAGCTGCCACTAGTGTGCCCTGGACTAGACCATCCCTAGTTCCAGCACTAATTTCTCCCTTTGCTTTCTCATGGCGATTATTCAAGTTCTATTAATTTGCATTCTGTCTTCCTTATTAGGAATTGGGCTCTTAGACAAAAGGGGCTGGTCTTTTTGTTTTCACTTTTTTGCAACCCCTGGCCTCTAACCCTATATCTCTGTGGCGACTCTTTTCCTATTTGGCAGAGTAGGTGAAGGGATTAAGAAAACTGAGATGTCACAAATGGAAATTCCTCTCCTACAAAGCAATGTGCCGATAATAACCTCCTAATAGTGACAATGCAATTACTCTACTGACAGTTACGGATGTGTGGGAATTACTGCCAGAGTCTTGTAGGAAATCCATTTTGGGTTCTAAATTTGAGCAACTGTATTGCTGTGATAAGAAATACTGCGGCATATCAAGAGCGACTTTACAGGTGACTGGTTATTTTTAAAAATTTTATTCTGCAGTTCCATCACTTGCATTTATAAAAATATCTTTCTGGAAAGATATTATGTTTTTCACTCATCTGCTTCCTGTTGCCTTCAGCTGGTCAAAATCTGTACTCTGTTCCTACGGACCATATGCCAAGACTACACCCCCACTTCCATCACACGAAATTTTCCTATTTCTCTTCCACTTTCTTATAAACGATCAATTCTGTTTGAAATTCATTTCTGCTTCAAAATAGGTACAGCATGGACTTGATGATTTCTTTATGTCTTCGCAATCATTTCTCATATTTTCACAGATATTTTTATTGATCATTTTCTGTCTTTATCATGTCCCCAGTCACACATCTCTAAGAATCACCAAATTTTAGATCAACATGGATTTAGAGATCCACTGGCTAAGTACTTTGTAACCTAGGATCATTTACCCTCCTGAAAAGTCAAGAAAAAAATTTTGTTTAAGAATATTTATCCGTCAGAGCCTATTGAACTGAAACCACACCAGCTACTTGAATGGAGCGAATTAATATAAGAAATTACTAACTAAGCGTAAAGTATACTAAAGTATACAAAGAAAATGCTAAGTACCTATCATGGAAATAATTACTATAAGAAACAACCAGGAGCACTAGTGCGGGAGACAAGGTAACAATGGCAAAAACTTAGACACTTAAAGAAGAGGCCCCTAGGAGCTGAAACTGAGACCACGCCGAAGGGCTGCGCCAGCGTCCCTGCAAGAGACTGATTCTGCCGCCATTGGCAAAGGAGCTGACTGAGTTCAGCTGCTGCTGTGGAAACAGCTACTCCTACCAGTGTGTGGAAAGGTAGCAGCGATTCCCACAAGAACGACAAGCAGACAGGAAGCAGACAGAAGAGAACGAGTCTCTCCTTCCTCCTCCAGCCCTGCAGTCTCTCTCTGATACCTTTCATTGGCAGAGCCACACAGGAAGACAGTGCACAGGGCAGCGATCTGAGCTCCAGCTCCACGATCAGAAAGCAGAGCATAGAGGGCGGGCCTGAAGCTGAGAGACCATAGATCAATAATTGCCACAGAGTTCACACATACATACATACGTGTATACACACAAACAAATATACATACATGCATAGCTATTTATCTTATGGAGAAAGAGCCCACTTTTTTTTATTAATTTCTCGATGGAATACGTGACTCCCAAATGATTAAGAATCATTGGGTCGTCAGAAAAAACAAAAGGACCTCACAATAGCCAGCCTGGTGTCCTTTCCACTATTTTATACTGCTTCTTCCATTCCTTGGTTGGTTATACTCTCACCAACTAGGAGGCATCTTAATGCAAATTTCAAAATATCATTAGTGCTCACAACATACTAGGTGCTCAAATGTGGTAACCAAAAAAAAAACCAAACCAAACCAAAAACAAACAAACAAAAATTGTTCATAACCTAATTGATTTTTATGTCCACGTGATTTCCAGATGTCCCAAAAGTCAAATAATTATTTTAATTATTATAAAGTCTACAACAACTTGTGTTTTGTATTTCAGCATTATTATTACACGATACACTAAAAGCATATTGAACATAGGAATCATTTAAATAACTTGACTTATTAGAATATATTTTAAATTAGGAATTAGATAATACTCTGTTTTTTCCTACTGATAATGCCTGAAGCAAGTTCGTGGGCATGATTGTTACTCATGCCCATACAGACACTTGGGTTTATTGGATACTCAGAGGCAGGTCAGAGGAAGAGAGAGAAAGCCAAGAAAAGAGTCAAGGTTGGGAGTGCTCGACAGTTTGCATCACAAAGACCAATACATCATATTGAAGTCTTAGATGGGATGGAAACCTTGAACTTGATATTCAGATAGGTCCAATAAATTATGTGTAGTCAATTCATAGTTGACATTCAAATGAGACCAATATGATACTGTGGAGTATTAAACAGATCTTTCTAGAAATAGATTCTCCAGGTAAGTTGTAAGTGCTGTTTTATTTTGGAATGATCCAATAATTTTAGAAATAAAGCAGATGCTGAGATGCTGGGAATAGGGTTATCATTAAGGAGAGAGCTGGCAAGAGTTATAAAGTCTATTTGGACTCAAGAAAATGGATGCCTCATAATAGCAAGTCTCTAGTCCCAAGGTAAGTACTGTCAAAGAAAGAAAAAAGTCAAACAGAAGTGCTGTCACACAAAACAAAATAATTTAGGGCAAATTAAAGGGAATGAGTGCAACTTGGCTTTTACTCAACTGCACAGGTACTGGATTTTAGCACAGCAAGATTAACTTATCCACCACTAGCGAAGGAGTTTCCAACACACAAATTAGACTGAACCTGCAGGTGACAATGAACAGAACTGGAGGACAGGACTCACAATCATAACCTCAGATCCCTAGAAAAGTAATAGCTAGACTGATAGGTAGATCTGCATATAAAATGGAGTATCTCATTAGCTGAATTCAGAAGTGAAATACCCTAGTGATTAGAATTAGAGTGTTATTTAGTTTTGCAGCATTGGGTAAATTTCTCTAAGAACATTCCTCTATCTCACAGGCAAAGTAATTCCACATGGACATCTTTTCATCTATTATGTCTAAACCCTAAATATTCTTCATATTATAGATACGGTGCATATATCTGTTTGCCATAGGAATCTCAGTTGCCAGATTATAAAAAGCCCCAGGGTAGGGCATATGCTTCTTTCACCTTGGAATCCTCTTTACCTGGAACTAAGCCTGGCATGCAGCAGGCATCCATACAGTTGAGTGAATTTGTTGAATATCAATCTGTTTTAAAACAGATTCAATTGAATCAAACAAGTGAAAATGCCCAGTTGATCTCAGTGATATCTCATCACTCGTAGACAATAAATCCAACTAATTCAATTCTGTATTTCAAGGCTGGAAAGGGTATAAAAAGTCACCTATTTACCTGTCTTTGAAATATAGAATGTTTTTTCTTCATGTCCCTGTATATGTACATACAAATACAAATACAAAGTAAATAAAAACATATACACATACATTCTACATTTATATGTATATATGTGTTAATTCGCATTTTGTTGTGTTTTTCGTAAGTTTCAATGATTTGGTTTTTTTTGTTTGTTAAACAGAGAAAAACTGTGCTCAAATTTATGTTTAAGAAGTCATAAAAAGTCAAAAGAATTAATATTCATTAGATTTTAAGTAAATATCATAAATACCTAATTGTTTTTAGAGAAAAGACAATAGTTAATGCAGGATATTTTATTACATTATTAACCTACTATAAGATACATCTTTTTATACTCTGTACTCACTTATAAAGACTACAGACAATAGTAGTACTGTGGATCCAATGAATGAATGAGTGACAGACTAACAAGTTAATGAAAATGCTACTTTAAAAGTAGAATGTCAAAAACACAGAGAACAAAAATAAAAATTAGGTAAACAATACTAACAAGTTTGGCATTTACTTAATTCCAGTTTTTTTAAATTGGAAATTTATATGCGAATTGATTATTCTTTTTGAAAGTACTGTCCCAAGCAATCTACATTATGAGCCACTTACTGTCTCATAATGTAGATTTGTCATTCATTCAAGAAGTATTTGTTGACCATCTACTAAACAATTTGACATGCAAATAAGACCAATATGATATTTTGGAATGTTAAACAGATCTTTCTAGAAATAGAGAGGCTCAGGGTAAGTTGAAGTTTCTGTTTTATTTTGGAACAACCCCATAATTTTAGGAATAAGGCATATGCTTTATTGTATGGTAATAAGGTAGTCATTAGGGAGAGAGCTGGCAAGTTAGAAAGTCTGTTTGGACTCAGGGAATTGGATTTCTCATAACAGTATTTGTCCCTTCCTCCTCAAGTTCTGTTCAATGTCACCTGCAGGCTCAGTCTAATTCATGGACAAAGTTCAATTGCGTATTGTTTTAAGTCCCTTCTTCACCAGTGGTGAATAGGTTAACCTTGCTGTGCCAAAATCCATACCGGACTCTAAGGATAAAGTGGAAAGTAAGGCTAATGAGGTTCCTGAACTCATTGAACTTTCATTTTAATGAGGGGAAATATACAATAAATCCGTTAGCTTTATATGAATTAAGCTCTACACAAATTAAGTTCTAAAAGTTATGGGCACTATAAAGGGTGCTGTAATATTGGACAAGAACTTGTATAACTCTAAGTAAGGAAGTAACAAAGGATTTGAGCTAGGAAAAAATTGGGGAGTATTTGGAAAGCCTGGATATGTTTGAAGCTTAGAGTACAACATGCGAGATGCTATAAAGTGAAGATGAAGTGAGACTGAACAGAGCATGGTAGGCAAAAAGAACAGAAATTACGTTATCTGATGGATGTTTACAAATATGACTTCCAGATATTTTGTGAAGAGTAGATTAAAGAAGGATTGGGGTGGATCTAAGGATACGACATAGAAGGCCATTTTAGAAACACTGGTACAAGATGATGTGACCTTTAATAATATTCTGGCAGTAGAGATAGAAGTGATTGTTGGAATTGAAATAGATTTTGGAGATAAAACTGAGAAACGGTTAATTCATTATAGAGCTTAGAAATAATGAAAAATCAGAGTTAATTCTTGAATTTAAACTTAAATATCTGGGTAAGATGATAAGGTAATACTGTGAAATAAATAGATTTAGGTATTGGTAAAATAAAATGGAGATATAAGAAGTTGAACATAAAAATTAGAAATGTCAAAGTCTGGACTGAAATACATTTAAGATTTTTTAGCATATAAAAATAGACGCGATAGTAGATTTAAGAGGGAGCTATCCTAAACCCAGCCCAAGCAATTCCAATATTTAGAAGCAAAGTAATGCAAGATGCACGATCACAGGAATTTGAGAAGGGAGAGGATCATTGAATTAGTAGCTAAACAAAGGATCCATGGTGTTAAAGACTCCTGAGTGATAGATTGTTTAAAGAAAAATGAAGGTTGAGATAAGGGTAAGAGATCACAGCATATAAAAAATTGGAACCACTGAGGTCAAATGACCTTTACCACAAGTCTTGGGAGTGCAACAAAACGAGACTTTGGACCTTGTAGGTTAAAGAGTGGATGGGAAATGAAAAAGTGGGAAGAGCAAGTGAAAATAACTTTCTCGAAAATATTTTTGATGGCCATAAAGTGAAATTGTGCAGGAGTTGGAGAAGAATGTGATGGGACAAAAGAATCGCCAACTCGTTGTCCAGCACAAAGCTCTCTAGTGGCTTGCAGTGCTTATAGTTTCACATCCAAACTATGTTTTTCAATATTTTCTCACACTATTCTTTATAGGGCCTTAAATACTGTATTAGATGTTTTTCTTCTTCTGTGCCTCTTTGAATCATCTGCCTTCACTTCTGGTTCTATATCTTAAAATACTCTCCCGCCTTCTCTTTGCCTATTCTACTCCAAAACTCAACTCTTATCTCCCGTCCACCATATACGTAATTTATAAAGCAGCTATTCCAGGAGCATCCTTGCCACAATGAAAAGCATTTTCAACCACAGGCACAGAAAAATTTGTATTCATTCTTATCCAATTGCTATGAGTTCCTCACTTGTAAAATAAAGACAACTATAATTTCTACCTTGTTGAATGATTATGATAAATAAAAAATATATGTAAATATTATTATGTAATGGTCTTTATATTTTTGACCCTATTTTATATTTTACCACCTTCGTACGTTAACTAAAAACTGGCTTTCACTCTATGAAGTTGGGTTTCTGTTTGTTTTGTTTATTTCCATATCCTTTCATGTCACAAAGACAGAAAATATGGAAAGCGTTCTCTTGGCTCTCAGTTACTTTTTCCAAACAATTTCTTCCTCTAGCTCCTCTTCTAGGAGAAAAAAAATTCTACCTCTTTGAGATATATGTTTTCAAGCATACTATCCTTCTCCTTTAATCCTGATATGTACCAACATCCTTGCCAACTCCTTATAGAGAGACTTTAACTCCTGATTCTTGGTGAGCCCAAAATCCGTGTGGGTGTCTCTATCATGTACCTCTTCTCCATCCTGCACCCCTGGATGTCAAGTAACTTTTACTTCCGTTCAGTTCCAGGTTCTGCTCCTATAATTATAACATATATATATATATATTTTATCACCATATCTTTATTTGAAATATCCAATTTCTATACCCTTACCTTTCTAACTCACTTATTCTTATATCTTCACATCAAAAATGCTTTCACCTCATCAAGATATCCAAGGCAATGATCCTATCAATTTCTTACTATTAATTTCTTACATCATCTGATTTTCATGTCTCTTCTTGCCCAGGGGTTATATGGTTATATTTCATGATCAATAGTTATAATTGCTCCCCTGAAGGATTCTTAATTCCCTTACCTTCTTTTTTGTCCTTTAAACCTCAGTAAAACAACAAAAACAACAACAACAACAACAAAAAACCCTGAAGAAGACCAAATATCATCCTTTCCTTTACTGCAAGAAAGTATCTGATTATTTCAAAAGAAAATCAGACAACTAGCTGAGCAGTTTCAATTTACATGCTTGATCAAAATCATCAAAAGTGTTTCAACATTTCTTGGAAATGCTTTACTGTTTCTTTAGTATTGTCTCTTTCTTATTCTCCTTGAAAATTCTACATTTACCACCTTGTACCATCCCTTGGACACACACATTCAGTTAACGACCTTGTTTATTCTGTCTTTCCAGTTACAACACTTAGCTTCCTTCTTCTAAGCTTGGTCAATAATGTCTCTCAGGCTCTGGGTTCCACCTTCTGTAACTTTCTTAAAGATTTCCCTTATACAATCATCTATTTTCTGGTCATTAATCTTTCTTTTCTGGATTATTCATATTGGAACCAAATATGCTATACTATGTCCTATTTTAATAAAATTCACTTGTGTCACCATATCTTAACCTCCAGCATCTTTTTCACACCAAAACAGATCTGAACAAGAGCATTTTCTAAATACTAGATCTTCGATTTCTCACTTCCCATTCATGCTTAACTGTGACTCCACACAAATTCGTATAATAAAAGTTCGGGATATTGTGTCAAGATCTCTAGGCATCTCCATGATCTGCATGTCCCACATCCAGTGGAATTATTTTTGTTCTCACTTTCTTTGACTTCTCAATAACCTTAGACGTCATTGATTACTTATTGGAATCTTCTCTTTTGACTTTTCTGATGCCCATTTTCCTAGTTTTCCTTCTGCCTCTTCATCCTTTTCTTGGTGTTCTTTACATACTCTTCATTCTTGATCCAACATCTAAATTCGGAGGTCCTCGGCAGTTGTTCTTTGCTTTCTTATTATTTCTCTCACATAGTCTCCTCTATGATCCCATTCATTCACATGGTATCCACTCTCATTTACATCTTCATGACTCTTAAATTTAATATACCCACCCAATCCAGACATTTCAGTGAAGTTCAGACTCATATACCCAACAGCTCTTTTGTCATCTTTACCAAATTGCCTTACAGACACTTAAACATCATTATGTCCAAAGCAGAGTTCTTGATTTCTCCCTTAAATCCTAATAATATCCCATTTTTTTTCCTACCTGGGTTATATAACATGTCCGTCCAGGGAGTCATGCAAACCAGAAGCCTTAGAGTTATTTTGTTGCTTCCTTTCCCTTACTCCAACATCTCATCTATCAGCAGCCCTATTAATTATTTCTGTACAATTTGGAATCTCCCCACTTTTTCAAAGCTTTACTGTCACCTTCCCCACTCAAAATTTTATCTCTCCTTAGCCCCGCAAAAGTCTCCTTATTAGTGTGTATGGTTCTACTCTCACACCCCTTCAAATCCATTTTCCTCCCATATCAAAATGATGTTTTAAACACATATCAGATATTCTAATATTTTTTTTTTATTTTTCAATTAGAGTTGACATTTAACATTATTTTATATTAGATTTTATAATAGTTTCAGGTATACAGCATATTGTTAGGCATTTATATTATTTAAGAAGTAATCCCTTTCGATTAGTCTAGTACTCACCTGGCAGTATACGCAGTTATTACAATATTATTGACTACATTCTCTATGCTGTACTTTACATCTGCATGACTATTTTGTAACTACTAATTTGTACTTCTTAATCTTTTTCACCCAGCCCCCAAAACCTCCTCCCATCTAACAACCACCTGTTTGTTCTCTATATCTACAAGTCTATTTCTGTTTTGTTTGTTCATTTATTTTATTCTTTAGATTACACGTATAAATGAAAAAATATGGTATTTGTATTTCCCTGATTGACTTATTTCATTTAGCATAATACCCTCTAGGTCCATCCATGTTGTGCAAATGGTAAGATTTCATTATTTTTTATGGCTGAGTAATGTTCTATTATATATGTACCAAATCTTCTTTATCCAATTCTCTATTAATGGACATTTACATTGCTTCCATATCTTGGCTATTGTAGACAATGCTGCATTGAACATGGGGAGTGTATATATCTTTTCGAATTAGTGTTTTGAATTTATTCAGATAAATACCCAGAAGTGGAAATCCTGGGTCATAAGGTAGTTCTATTTTTATTATTCTGAAGAACCTCCAAAATGTCTTCCACAGTGGCTATATCAATTTGCAACGGCACCAACAGTGCACAAGGGTCCACATCTTCTCCAACACTTGTTTATTAGTCTATTAATGATAGCCATTCTGACAAAGGAGAAGTGATATCTCATTGTGGTTTTGATTTGCATTTCTCTGATGATTAGTGAGGTTGAACATCTTTTCATATGTCTATTGGCCATCTGTATGTCCTCTTTGGAGAAAAGTCTATTCGGGTCCTCTGCCCATTTTTTAATCAGATGTTTGTCTTTTTGGTGTTAAGTTGCATGAGATATTTATAAATTTTGGATATTAATCCTTTATCAGATGTATCATTGGTGAATATCTTCTCCCATTCAATAGGTTGTCTTTACATTTTGTTGATGGTTTCCTCTGCTGTGCAAAAACATTTTAGTTTGATGTAGTCTCATTTGTCCTTTTGTTTATTTTTTCTTTTGTTTTCCTTGTCTGAAGAGATATATCAGAAAAAAAATTTTTTACTAAGAGCAATATCAGAGTTTACAGCCTATGCTTTCTTATAGCAGTTTTTTGGTTTCAGTTCTTACATTTAAGTTTTTAATCCATTTTGAGTTTATTATTGTATATGATATAAGAGGGTGGTCTAGTTTGATTTTTTTGCATATATCTGTCCAGTTTTCCCAACACCATTTATTAAATAGACTGTCTTTACCTCATTGTTTATTCTTGCCTTTTTTGTCACATATTAATTCACCATATAGGTGTGGGTTTATTCCTGGGCTTTCTATTCCATTCCATGGATCTATGTGTCTATTTTTATACCAGTACTATGCTGTTTTGATTTGTAATATAGTTTGCTTTCAGGTGGCGTGATATCTCCCACGTTGTTCTTTCTCAAAATTGCTGTGATTCCACATAAACTTCAGGATTATATGTTCTAGTTCTGTGAAAAATGCCATTGGTATTTTGATAAGAATTACATGGATTCTAAATTGCTTTAGGTAGTATGTACATTTTAACAATGTTAATTCTTCCTATCCATGAGCACAGTGTATGATTCCATTTATTTGTATCTTCTTCCATTTCCTTCTTCAATGTCTTATAATTTTTCAAATATAGTTTTTTTACCTCCTTGGTTAAATTTAATTAGATATTTTGTTATTGTTGATGTAATTGTAAATAGGACTTTTTTAATTTCTTTTTTTGATAGTTTATTATTGGTGTATGAAAATGCAACTGATTTTTGAATATTATTGTTGATGTAATTGTAAATGGGATTTTTTTAATTTCTTTTTTTGATAGTTCATTATTGGTGTATGAAAATGCAACTGATTTTTGAATATTTTGTATCCTGCTACTTTACTGAATTCATTTATCAGTTCTCATGGTTTTTTCGGTGGAATCTTTAGGATTCTCCCTAAACAATATCATATTGCAATATTCTAATATTTAAAAGCCTTCTTTAGTTTATTAGTCCTCTAGGATAAAATAAAACTGTTGTCTAGGATCTTGCTTAAATGGGGCTCAGCTTATTTCCTAGTTTATCTGGTGATGTTATCCACCCAGTTCACATCACTCCTCATGCACGGACTTTTCATCAACTTCATCAATGATCAATTCTTTCCTAACTCAAGATTTCCGCTTAAATATCCTAATCTTCTCACTTCCTTTAGGTCTCACTTTAGATGTCAACACTTTAGAGAAAACAAGGCTAATAAACTGACATGCATTGCTAGACATCCAAGCAATAATCCATTTAGAATGATCAATTCCATGACCTAAATAGAGAATAGATTGCTTAGCTACAATTCTTTTTTTCATTTTTCAGCATATTCATCAACTTTGTGCCTTAAGACTCAACTATGCTTCCTCAAAGAAACTACACAAAACCTCCATCTGCACATCTCTTGGTAATATAATAATTTAAACCCCATTGTCAGCATGAGCACTGGCAGAATTCAGATATAGGGCAGTTCCAGGTAAAATTATGTAATAGTAATCTGGACCATCTAGGCGACTGCCTTTTAACTCAGTGCAGAGAATTTGCAGACCTCTCAAAATACATCTCAGCATATGCCAATATTTTAAATTGTTATTTATTTGATATGTCAGTGAAAGAATAAGATAAGAATATGTAGCCAATAAGCTTTTGCCAAACCATGGCAGATAAGATCTGCCTTAACATTTGGATCTTACAGAATCAAGAAAAATGAATTTTCTTTTATATGCACTAACCCAAAGTCATTATTTGGAAAATAAAATGCTACATTATTTCACAGAATTTCAAGTCTGAGGAGGTATCGGCAAGGCGAGAGACTATGCTTGCCAATAGAAAACATAATTTCAACATATCAGATTTTAAAAAAAGAGTGAGAAACCCAAAGTGAAGAAGGATGTATATTTGAATGAGAATCTGTTCCATCTTTTAATTTCTGACAGTTAATCTCAAAAGATAGTGGCAGATAATGTGAATAAGGAATGCTACAGAGGAAATCAGTGCTCGTGATTTAAGCCTTTGATTGGGTGGTAAAGGAAGAGACTAGGACAAAGTGATTCAGGAATTTTGACAGAGCTACTCAAGGCATGCCAATAACAGCGCATGGCATGAAAAGGGATGGGGGTGGGAGGAGAAACTGATGATGTAATAGAAACACCAGACAAGCTGTCATTCCAGTGTTCTTGGCAAGGAAAACAGAGTCTATTTGATTATAATATTTTAGAGAGACCGCCCAGAAAAACAGGGGATATGAAACTTGACAGAGCTTTGTTACTCACCTGAATTGCATGGAAATGTTAAGAAATTCGATAAGAAAAATAATGCAATTATTAAAATAATAGCTAAGGTGCCAAAGAAGTTAAGTATAAAGCTGCCATTATCAGTTTCTACCCTCTAACCTCTTTTCCTCCTCTGGTTAGCTCTGCTAGCAGGCTATATTTTTATAACCTCGTAAATATCACATAAATTGATTTCTGAAGTGATAGCATTACATGTAAAATTTCATTAAGACCAAATATTTCAGATAACAAACATAGTGTGACAAAAGGGGTCTGGGCAAGAGAACAGCTGGATGAAAGAGAGAAGTGACAGTTGAATAAAAATGA
>NW_006432227.1:9757997-9772705 GCF_000325575.1 Pteropus alecto
ATAGAAAAACTAGAAATCAGAATGAGGACACTTTGCTACTATTTCATAATGAACAATGGTAACCAGCTGCTATTTACAACGTAGTTAATTCTATTAAAATCAATTTTTCATTACCTCTGACATTCATTTTAGCCTTTACCTGTAGCAGTCAGGCGCATGAAGACACATCAAATCTAATTTTGTTTATTCTGTGATTTGATATCATTAAACGTTTGAGAGTTAGATGTTATTCAGACAATGTTATAGAATTTTGCGATTAATTGTAAATGAGTTTGAGAAAAGGAACTGCCTCACTACCACAGCTTCCTAAATGACATCTATAAAAAATTCCCCAAAATTGTAACTTATTACATGATTATCTAGCGTGTAGCAATACGTAAAAGGGTTGAATGAATAAACACTAGCAAGACTATTATTCTATAATAAACTTAATATTCGTTTTTTCTTGTTTTCACTAAAGACCCCATTGAAGTTATTTTTTAAAGGCAGTTGATGCCTAAAGTGTGAGCCTGCAGTATAACCATTTAGATCCATGCTCCTTTTATTTACCGAGTAAACCATTTCACAGACATTTATATAAATAAGCTGTAGACAATGGGAAGAAAAACCATAAATATAAGAACAGATTCTTACATTTTTTATTTCGATGAGAAAAAAAAACCTTTCTCTCTGTAACCATACATGCACAAAAAAGATAGAGAAACGGGAGAGTAATACCTTATACCTGACAGATGTAAGCAAGGTAATAGTACATTTACCCAGAATGTGAGAATTAACAGTGAGTGGTAAGATTGCTAAAACTGTCACAGTTTTCAAAGTTTTATGGATGAGCATCAGGAAGGGTTATTTTCATTGAGATTTGAATGGGGCACTCACTTATACATTCACAGACACCGGTCTTTATATTTTACTTCTTTTCTACACTTAACCTCTCAGGAAAAACAAGTAGAGATCATGTTTTCTCTTGAAAAGTTCTGCAACATTACCTATCGAACAAAAGCTCAGAAATATTGTAAAGTTATATTTTCAAAATTTTAATCGGAGTAGTTAGTTATAATAAGTGACCTCGGGTTTATTAGATCCTGAGTCATGTGTATTAAATATATCAGAGTTTCAAAAATGATCAGGCATCTAAACACAAACCAAACCAAACCAAACCAAAACAAAACGAAATTTGAAAAATTCTGCTCTTTGGGCTTTATAATACTAATTTTGTTTTATGCCTCTTTTCAATGATTTGTTGACACTAGGTACCTACCTTACCCTATTTAAGCAGCCAGTAGAATGGACTCTTTTGTTTTGGCGGGCTTGCCACACTCCCCACTCTGTTCATCAATGTTGTTTTCCTCTGCAGCACTAGCTGCTCCCTCATTCCAGGACATCAGGCAGGGCTGATCAATCATACTTCCCCTGAGATGTAGACCTCAGCCTCAATCCAGTCTAATTCTCCATCAGAGTAAAACAGAATTTGTTTGAGACTCACTTCCAAAATTCTATTATTGCCTTATTATTTGTCCTAGCCAAGGTCTAGCTTATCAGAATATCCTTTAAGTCTACAAGTTCTTCATCATTCTTCCAATATATTCACCTTTTTTCTTAAATTAACTAGAGTAGACTTTATTCGAGTTGAGCCAAAGAGCTCCAAAAAGTAACCAGTATTCTGCCTCTGATTCTTGTGACAAAATACTCCTTTATAATAATAATTACCCTGGTTACACTGTAATAATCAATGTAGAAAATGTCCTACATCTACTGAACTTCCTTAAATGACTTTATTCTAAGTCGATGCATTATTTATATTTAGCATCTTATGTAGAACTGAATAGAATCCTTCATTTAAGTTTTAAAGGATAAAACCTAGTTCTAGAAGTCTAGCTCTGGAATAAAGAGTATATATCTAGTTTCTCTATGTTCTTTATTACATTAAAAGCTAAAATTTTACTCATCCTCAATAGTGAACAGAATGACTGGCATACTACAAATTTCAAATTGAGCCCCAAATGTATTTGAATGAATGGAAAACATTATCTGTATTTAGAAAATATTTGTAAATCTAGGAAAAGAAAATGCAAATGTGTAAGGTATATAGTAGCTACATAGTATATTTAAAAAGAATTTAAAACAAGGTGATGCTTACTTCCATTGAAGTCATTTTTAATTTTAACAAAGAAAAGTGTTAGCATTTTATAAATATTACCTTCTGCTCTTATTCATTCATTCATTGAGTGTTGATTGAGTGTCATTATGGGCCAGACACTACTTCAGCGTGGCAGATAGAGCAGTGAACAAAGGGACAAAAATCTTCCATCTTGGAGATTATATTCTGATTAAAAATATAGTTAGCAATACTGTAAGAAAAGCAATAGTATGTTTGATCATGAAAGGTCCCAAGGGGGCCAAAGTAAGAAAGGAGATGCATATCATAGAGAAGCCAAGGAAGGCCTCACTGAAGATCTTTTCATTAAAGATCTGAACAAAGGCAGGGACAGAGCCATGGGGATATTTAACAGAAGAGCGGAAAGCATGCATTTTATCCCTGCCTGGTTTGTTAAAATATCTCCAAGTGCTGATCAACATGACCATTTAAAAGAGCACTTCAGAGATCGCCTCTGAGAGACTAGCAAGTGCAAAGACCCTGGAATCACAAAGAGTTTAATGTATTTGAGGGAAAAAAAGGTCCATGTGGGAACTTAGTGAGGATGGCATCTTAGTGAAACAGAAGAAAAAGTAGGGTGAGATCAAGTTGGAAAGGAAGGAATGTCTACATAGCAAAGATCCTTGGAGGTCTTATTAGAATACTATATTATATTCTAAATGAGAAGTCACACAACGATTTTAAAACAGGGAAGTGATACAACCCCAATTAAGATTTTCAAAAAAGATGACTCTCGCTCTTTCAGGAATTGGAAATGAGTAGATGAAGAAGAAACACAACCAGTTAGAGTCTGTTTTGTTTAAGCCAGATTTGGTCAAACTCATGTGGATATGAGGTTTTGAGGAAAACTCAACGATGTCAACTTCTTTTTTGAGAAACAGCTGATATTAGTTCAACTTAAATATACAGAGAAGCTTTCTTTAACCACGTCAGTCCAGCACTAAACCATTATCAATCGAGATAGAGTATATGTACTTTTCTCAAACTCATAGTACTTATCACTATCCATATTCATCTTTTTTAGTCACTGTTTACCTTTCTTTGCCATAATGTAGGTGCCATGTGGGTGGACCTGGTCTATCATATTTATGTTTTTATTAATAGATATTGTCTTTTAGAGAAGTTTTAAGTTTACAGAAAAATTGGGCATAAAATATGAAAAGTTCCCATATATCCCTCTGCACACATGTTACATTAACATAAGACATCTCATATTGTTTGGTACATTTGTTACAATGATCAGCCAATATTGAATCAGTATTATTAGCCAAAGCTCAAAGTCTAGATTAGGGTCATTCTTTGTGTTGACATTCTATGGGTTTTGACAACTGTACAATGGCATGCAGCCACCACTACAGGATCATACAGAATCATTATACTACACTGTGTTCCACCACTTTTTCTCTGCCTTCCTCTCCACAATCTCCTGGCAAACACTGACCTCTTTATCATTTTCATAGGTTTTGCTTTTTCCAGAATGTCCAATAGTTGAAATCATATAGTATATAGCCTTTTCAGGTAAACATCTTTTATTTACCAATACTCATTTCAGGTTCCTCCATGTCTTTTTATGAATTGATAGCTCATCTATTTTCACCACTGAAAAATATTGCATTCTATGGTTGAATCACAGTTTGCCTATCCTTTCATCTATGAAGAACATCTTAGTTGCTTCCACGTTTTGATAATTGTGAATAAAACTGACATAAACATTTGCATGCTGTTTTTGTGTGAACATAAGTTTTCAACTCACTTGGGTAAATACCAAGGAGTACAATTGCTAGAAAATATGGTAAGAATACATTTAGTTTTGCAAGAAACTACAACCCGTCTTCCAGAGTTGTTTTGCATTCCTGTCAGCAATGAATGCGAGTTCCTATTGTTCCACATACTTGCTGGTTTTTGGTGTTGTGATACTTTGGGTTGTAGCCATTCCAATAGGTATGAGTGGCATCTCATTATTTTCATATTCACTTTTAAATCCCTAGTATCTAGAATGATGCTTCATGGAGAAGGTTTTGTGTGTGTGTGTGTGTGTGTGTGTGTGTGTGTGTGTGTGTGAAAGAGAGAAGAGAGAAAGAGAAAAGTTAACTGAAAAACTATCAGAACTAATAATGTGAAGTTTCAGATATGTTGTACTCAAATCGAAAGTTTCAGTATAAACAGCAGAATACAGTAAATAGAATTATCAGAATATTGAGTACAATGTAATAATTGTACTGAGGAGGATAAAATAATATTTGAATATGTAAACAAGTACATAGAGTTTTTAGATAAGACAGCTTTAGAGAATTCTCAAAATAAATTTACAAGATAAACTTTATTTGAATAAAAATTCCAAGTTCTTGTTACATTTACATAGTGATTAGAGTCAACTGGAAGACTGTATCAAGGAAAATATATTTTAATGATATTATAAACTGTAAACTATAAAATAAGAGTATAATGACTCTATAACTTAGTTAGTCTATATCAAGTAATATTGCCTTCCTTGAAGGAAAAATATCTTCATCTCATCTTTCTAATTGCTTCTTCCTCCAAGACTGAAATGGTATTCTCAGTTGCTTTTCCACAATGTCTAAGTATAATCTCACTTTATACCCATTTTTGAAGCATCTTGTTGGCATTAAAAGTATGTTGCCCCAAATATCCTTTACTAAAGTTAACATTAGTTAGCTTCATCCAGTTTTAAAGAGTTGTCTTTTATCAGTAACATTCCTAGTCTAAGGGACTTGTCAAATAACTTACACTTAGGATGAGTTTCTTTCTTAGCGGATGGGAAGAGAAACCCACTAGTAACAGAGATAAGATTCTGAATTTTGTGCCAGATACAGAGCTAAAGGTTTTGCCTCCATTATCTGATTAAACCTTCACAATAATTCATTATCTCAGTTAATTTCTCTAATAATCCTAGTTTTTACTATCTCTTTTACATATGAGATAATGCTTATAGAGCATAAATTGCACAGAGGCACACATACATACTAGAAAGTGTTACAGTCAAAATATGCGATCAGGTCTGTGAACAATACTGACATTTTTTGGGAAAACAGTCCATATGATATGCAATGATATACACAGAAAAGCATTTGGACGTGAGCCTTATTCTCGCAAACTTCCCAAATGCTGCTCCCATGTATGTAGCCTGTTCTGTTAATCAAGGACAGAAAATCCATTTGTAGAAATCATCTATCAAGAAGTTACATATTAAGATTATTCACCTTCTATGGATCCTTTCATACAATTCCAACAAAAGGAACATGTCACCCTGCCAAAGCCTTGACCGGGCCAGGCGAACCCCAGAGCAGCTGCTTCGATTTTCTTGTTTCACATCTGTGTCTAATAACTCATGTTTGACTTTGATGTAGTCCTTGGCAAGTGAACATTTCTCCAAATCCAGGGTTTAACCCAAGAGTAAAGCTTCGTACTTTGTATTTCTAAGAACTTAACTCTTTCTCCAACTTAAACCCCTTTATTTCTCTTAATGGAATTACGTAGGACCAAAATGACTCAGCATACCCCCCCATGCCAGTGTACGTCATTTGTGCAGGTAATTCATATGCCCATTTGTTGCTGAACATTCATAGATATTCATAAATTTATTCTTATAACAGTTTATTCTGTTAGATCTCTCCTAACGGGTAACATTTTATGACCGTGTTCTTTTATTCGAAGAATCTACTCTCATGTAAACTTCATATCATCTATAACTAGGATGTCTTCTCATTCATTTATTCACTCAGAAAACTTTTTCAAAAGCCCATAATTTCTCAGACACTGATAGGCATTGAGAATAAGAAAAAGTAAATGATTCCTATCCCTAAATCCATGTCAAAGGGAAAATGAAAATATTAAAATTAATAATAATAACGTTTAATCAATGTTACCTCAATAAACATAAAATAATAATAATAATAACTGTAAAATTAGAACAATAACTATCATTTCTTGCATCTACTATGTCTCAGATATGTAGTAGAGGCCAGAATTTCAACCTTCATCTTCCAGAACCCAAAGATGTTTCCTCAATTCCTCCAGGCTTGATTATCATTCAGTAAACAGTGAGAAAGTGGAGGCGCCAATATATAGGACACCTGGGAGGGGACTCTCAAGAAAGGGAGATGGAGAGATCGAAGGAAGGTTCTCACATGTGCAGAGCATAATTTTGATCTATTTTATTCTTTCTGCACATTCATATTAATCTGTCTTTATATTTCATTGCTCTGTACTTTTATTCCCTTTTCTCAAATAAAATACAATGTTATACATACAAAAGTGTTGTAAAATATTGACAAAAATAAGGTCTTTGAAATGCCACTACGAATCTCTCTATTGTTGTCGCTATTCAGAAATTATGTTTCTTTAATTACGATTCTTGAATATTATCCTCACTGCACAGCATTTTAGCCTTTATTTCTCTGCTTTATATATAGGACATGGATAAGAAGCCTTGTCAAATCACTTGCTTTCATCTCTGACTTAGCCTTCGTCTATTGGTTTCATAAAAGAAAATCTGGGTTCTCGGTGATTGACGTCTTCTCATTTTACTCCCACGAAATATCTCTTCGCTAATACTTCAGATTCAAGCTCTCTGAGGTTTTTTGTGTCTGATTCAATGTTGAAACACCATAATTAGAAGAATGTCTGGCACAAAACAGGTGCTCACCCAGTGTTGGCTGGAATTAATGAAGCCTGCAGTAAATTTATTCCTGAGCACAAAATATTAACTTACCTAACGTTATGAAATATACCTTCCTGTTCATTTTGAAAATCAGAGCCACTTGTTGTTCAAGAAGGCTCTGATGCAGGAATCAGAGAGGTAATCCCAGACTTGAATTACAGGTGGCACAAAAGCAGAGTAGGCAATAGAAGCCCCGACGAGAAGGACTGTAGACTTGTAGACAAGCCAGAGACATCCAGAACTTTCTTCTTGCCACTAGCTGTGAGCCTTATCCTAGCGGCCACGACAGACCTCATTTCTCCCTAATTTACTCACAGGGGCATGTCAGGTTTGTACTCATTTAAGCAAAGTGCTTTATTGGGATGAAGTGGAAAGGCAAGCCGTTTTCCTGAGTTTTTGACACGGGTAATCGGAATGGTCAGTCACACTGTGGCTGATGCAGAACGAGTTATGTCTTCTCTTAGGTCTTGCCTCATTTGCCTTTTTAAGGAAAGTCAGAGAGTCAAGTTGTGTTAAATCATCATCTGAATAAGGAATATAAGCACCCTGGTCTGTGACAAGGGCTGACCTTTTCAGCACATCATCGGAGGTAGAGGTTTATTTCTCACTGACCTGGGGCCTTAAAAGTTGCTGCAACAGGCTTGAATCTTCCTCTCTTTTTAGTACAACTGACATTGGTAACCTTGGATGCTAACACATTTTGCAAGTCATAATTATGAACAAGAAGAAGTATGCTTATTTTCCTGAGAAAGTGCTTAGAGAAATGGTGTTTGCCCTCTCTAGCTTATTTCTAATAGAGAAGCAATCTTCTAAAGAAAGCTCTTACATATTTGTCCACTTGCTAGTGTCCTTCAAATTTGCAAAATCTTCGAGAGCACTGATAATGGTTGGCATTCGTATTTTCAGGTCCTACCAGTAACTAAAAGGATATAGTTAATCTCAGCCGATAGAACAAACCAGTTTCTCACATAGCCCCTTCAAGGTTTGCAGGCTTTAAATCAGAGTAACCAATATTTACCCTCCCCTTTTAAATCTGAAACTCCTGTTCCTAAGAAGATGAAAGACAATAGAAGCTAAAGAGGATTTCTCTCTCTTATTCATCACCTCATAGTATTGGTTTGGAATGTCCATTTTTAAATTCCTTAAAAAGTATTTTTTTTCCAGCAGCCTTTAATACCTGTTTTTATCCTGAGTAATTTTTAAAACATCAGCTCATTTTAAAATTTAGCGTGCTTGACATAATTTTTGTAGACACATACCACAATATTATTGGTTCTTGACTTGGAGTCCAACTTTCCATATTGCAGATGAAAACACCTGACCCATGAGCTAGTTTATCTCAGGCCCTGCAAGCTTTCTGGAGACTCCTCTGCCATCTCAGCGAACGCCTCGCTCCCAGTTGTCACCAGAAACTATAATGATACATTCTAATCTCTTCTCAGAAATGAATCCTGACAGTCTGCCCCAAGCTCTGAGATTTTAAACATCATCAGTCAATATCTCGTTAGAAATGTTCTGTTATACTATGCCTCTACCCCACCCCCTAAAAGTCATCACTTGAAAAATATGGTAAGTTAGTAAAGTCAGAAAAAAAGTAATAATTATTATTTTAAATTATATAACCAAAACAGCTGTTTGAAAAAATCATTTTATAAAACTTTGCAAACATTTGATTTTATTTTTAATATGTTCTTTTAGTCTCTTTGCATGGTGACAGATATAGTTTTGTAAATGATACTTCAAACTCAGAGGATCCCCTTGTTGGAATTGAGAGCTTCGATGTGGTTTAATGAAACACTTTGATATTAGAGTCTCTGGTTTAACTCCCAGTGCTGCCCTTACTTATGTGTCTCCAAGCAGTACAGGCTGTATGTAAGAATTAATTCCTTTAGTTTCTCTGGACCACACGTGGTTCCATATCCTCTTACTAGTTCACACTTGACTCTTTGTAATTAATTAAAATTTTTAATTGAATTCTTATCCGTGTCTGGCTGCATCTGACCCAGGCTAGCAAATGCTCACTTCCAGTTTCTTTTTGAAGGTGGCTGTCTTTCCTTAGATTATGACTCTCCATCCCCAGCTCTCTGATGACTTTAAGTTATGAATCTGCCAATTGCCCATTTTGAGCTGAATATTGTTTTTGTTGTTTTGTTGTTGCGGGAGGAGTGCTCTCTCCAGCTTTCTATTTCCTGAACTGAAGTTGGAAGTCCCCATGAATTGGAATTTTGTCCTCTTTAAACAAGTTCACCAAAAAAAAAAAAAAAAAAAAAAAAAAAAAAAACAAGCAAAGAAACAAAACAAGCAATGTTTTTTCACTTTGACCATCCTTTCAAGCACAGGTTTTCTTTCCCCTCCTTTACAGTCAAATATCTTGAGAGTTGACTATTGTTTTCATTTCATGTATCACACACTCACACACACACACACACACACACACACACACACACACACACACCAATTCAGTTCAATCTGCTATCTGTTCAATTTTTTCACTGCAATAATCAATGTTGTCACTTTGAAATTCACTACATGCAGTGGACGTTTTTCATCCTCACCTTACTTGGTCTCTTACCAACCTATGAAACTAAATGACGTCTTTCTTTATGAAACCCCCTTCCTTTAGCCTCACGATGCCAATCTTCGAGTTTCCCACCTACATCCCTGGTTACCACGTCTGAGTCTCTTCTGCAAGCCAACACTCTCCCACCAAGACATTAAATTCTGGAGTTCCTCAAGGCTAAAGTGAAGGTCCTGTTCAATTCTATTTCATTTGCTCCTATGGTTTCAACTGCTTTCTTTACACTAAGGATTTCCAAACTTATATATTTAATCCAGGCCTCTATTCATAGGTCTCATTCATCTTTCCAGTTTTATTGAGGTAAAATTGACAAAATGGTGAGATACTTAAAGTGTACAGTGTGGTGATCTGATATTCTGTGATTCTCCTCATTGGCTTAATAGATGCACCTCACTTAGTTACTTTTTTTTAGTGAGGACATTTAAGTTCTACTCTTAGAAAATTTCAATTATACAATACAGTGCTATTAACTGTGGTCGCCACGTTATGCATTAGATGATCTTATTCATCTTATAACTGGAAGTTCGTACCGTTTTATCATCCTCTCCCTCTTTCTCCACCTCCCCTCTCCCAGCCCACGGCAACTACTTTTCTGCTCATTGTTTCTTTCATAGCTCTCATTCTAATCAGTATTCCTGTCTGGATGAATTTCAGGCATCTGAAATTTAAAATGTCCTAAACTGAACTCATGTTCTTTCATCCTCATTCACTAATGAGCTCCCATTGAGCTGTCTTCACAAGCTAGAATCCATGTAATTATACTTAGTACATTGATGGATGACCAGATGGAGGTCTGGGCCCTGTTTGGTAGTTTATGTTTGTCTTCTGGTCCTGTTCATGTCCAACACCAAATGAGCCACTTTCATTTGAGATGCTTTGTTGTTATGACCACCCATCTTCAGAACTTAGTGGGTCTGACAGAATCTATCTTTGACCTCATAGTCATTTGCTATCTCACAGTCAAATAAGCCATTCCTACTATCAGCCACTGGCACACCAAGAGTGGTTTTCAAATAGGGTATATTTATATGCGACGGATGATATGACTTTGTCTGAGAATTCTATAGTTTCTATGTTGTGATTCTCCCAGGCGAGGCTGGCTGTACAATTCACACAAGCATCTTTTTTCACCATGGATATCTCTAATACAAGAGAGTCGGCCGGTTTTATTGCTCAAGCAGCAGTGCTCATCATTTCACAGCCTGGATTTGGGACCCATTCCTTCTCTATCTGGGTCCAATTCGAAACTGGCAGACCATGTCGTTAAGTAAATGGGTTGAAGAAGTGCAGAACATGCTGCCTTCTGAACTGAGACATGCTTACCAAGCAACAGGCTTCTATCTTGGTGGCAGGAGGGGTACAATGCAATACTGTGTGCTTTATTCAGAGAGGATGTCCCAGCATACCTCAGCCTACTGGACCCCCAAGTACATAACTTATATGGCAGGTCCTGAATCTTGGTAGGGTTTACTTCCAACATTCTTAGATTTTTGTTTTTGTTTTTGTTGGTTATTTTGCTTGTTCATTTGTTTGTTTTATCTAGGCTTTGCAAACACTGATCATGTCTTGTTTCTCATCTGGTCCAGTTCACACAATGGCAGCAACAGAGTGGAGTGATAATGTCGTTCTGCGGAACGTTCAGATTCCTTCGAACTATATTGTGACAGAAAGCAAGAGAGTGGCATAGTCCACAGTCCTTGTCAATTCAGAACCAATATTCTGCAAGGTCTTAGAATTACGTCAGTACTTTGGCTGTGATGGTACAGGTCCTTCCTCATAGACATTCAGCCTATTCTTCAATAAGTGGGCAAGTTCCAAGTATGAGAACTTGTTTGGGACTATGTATGAGATCATGACTTTTAATCTGATTGTATCAATTGGCTGTAAATGGAGTGTACTCTGAATCTGCTCATGGAACAAAGTCAGCTGATGAGTCTTCTGGCCTTACAGAGGATATATGCTCTAGCAATCCCATTTGGGACCCATTCCTTCATTGTTTGGCATTTCTACTTAGCGTGAGCCATTGTTTTTCAAACAGCCATCCCAGCAGCATATTAGAACCGTCATCAGCGCTCCTTGCCAAGGTGTTAAATCTTATATTGCAGGAGTACTCCAATTTCCATAAATTCTCTTTTATCTAATTTAATATTCTGCATCCATTTTCCAGTACCTTAGGATTCTTTCCTGAGTATGCTGCCCCAGCTCTTACCAGCACGTTTTGGACATATTCTGTAGCTCCTTCCATGTATAATCCTTCTCTTCTCTTAGAATGATGAGATCTCTTCATTCATACTATGCTGAGATTTTACCTTTGTTCCCGGTTAGGTCGACAACAAGGGAGATAAATACTGAAGTATGAACATTCTCTTGAAAGGCACCTGCATAACTTAAGTTCTTTTCATGCTCTTCAAGCAAGAGGGCAGGGCCAAGGTAGGTTGAGGTGAGTGAGATGCCTGAAGGAGCTCAGGGTCCTAGGGAACACTGCTCTGGCATAAATTTAAGAGCTAATGCCTCCTTAAATTTTGTCCCCTATGTACTTCACTTGCCTCACCTTAGTCCCATCCATGCAAGAGGAGAAGCACTATCAACTCCAGCCAGTGTGTATATGTGTGTGTGCGCATGTGTATGTGTGTGTGTGTGTGCGCGCGCGCGTGTGTGTGTGTGTGTGTGTGTGACTTCTGCAGACCTAGTGGGTTCAGTGGAATCTAAATCAGCATCTCATCTGCATCTACTGAAATATCACCTTCTCAATCTTCACAGTTCCACTCCCTCCCTAACATTCACAGGTTAGGCCCGTGAATTTGGTGTAAGAGAAATGTCTAGGCTAAGAGCTCAACCTTCTCTGAAGCTCTGCGATTTTATGTAAATCCTGAGCCAAGTCCTTCATTTTCATTTGCCCTCCAGCTGCAAGAAATTAAAGTTTCCTTAATTACTACTAAAAAGAATCCCCTCTTTTAGTTTCTCTTGAAATGGTGATTTATCACCCAGGCCTGTCATTTTCTCTCTTCAATGAATCAATGGTACTCAGCAAGAGTCACCCAGTTCTACTGTCCATAAGTATAATTTCTCTCATATTTCCCAAAAGTCAGAGATTTTACACCAAAAAATGAGTATCCTTCTATATACTTCCCATGTAAATTCACCGCCACAGTATAGTTCAAGAACTTTACTGCTAGGATGTGCCAGGTGCTATCCCATATTGCCACTTATCGTCAGTGATGGAGTCCTCCATGCCAGCCAGAGAATAAGTGACATCACTCTAAAATTTTCCTCTCTATGCCCCATCTCGGTAGAAACTATCTTAAGTCAAGTTCCCCAGAAACAGACACTAAGGTAAAAATTTCATGTGGGACTCAGTCGGGAATGTTCTTGGGAAACACTATTTAAGGAAGTGAAGAACTCAAGATTAGGCACAGGGAGAAATTGCTAGATATAGGTTGCCCTGGTAGGATGTAACCTACCTTTCCTAAGGCTGAAGTTAATTCTCAGTGAGGAACAGAGATGCGAGCCATCAAAAACATGTATTCCCAGCAGCACCTGAGGATGACTGTATTGGTCTTGAAGAGGAACTGTGAGCAGGACACACCAGTTTCCACTATAGGGTACTTCATTTAGTTAAGATAATTGCCACATCCAGAATGTATTGCAATGAAATTGCATCTGAATAAGTTTGCGTGTCTCCCCGGGGGGCGGGGAGGGAGGTCGAGGGGTTCATAGTCGAAGGAAATAGCTTAAAAGAAGATATGAGCAATAGAAAAAGTGTCAAGTGACATAACTTTTGAAATTACAAGATGACTTTAGGTACAAGGCGGTGGTTGTGTTTGGTGTACCTTCCAGTAAATTTTGAACTTTGAACTTGTTTCAAATGACCACGTCCATTGTGTTTAAACCACTAGACTATGTGCATGGAATATGAAACAAGTTAGTGTTGGTCTACTTCCAACACGACAAATCAACATATTAGATAGATAGATATCAGATAGATATTAGATAGATAGATAGATAGATGATACAGATATGTTACATAGATGTTATGTAGGGAGGGAGGGGGAGAAGTAGGTAGGTAGGTAGGTAGGTAGGTAGCTAGGTAGATAACCGTTCGATCAACAAATAGACACCTAACTCACTTCCACTTTTGTTGAATCACACTTCTTTCAATCTGCCAAATACCCCATACTGAATATGTAGGACTGCAGTTTGTTTTGATCCACGGCTACACTTCAGTGAGAATAAAGGTCATAGTACTGGATAAAGTTGAAGCATCCTGTCTTTAGTTTTTCACCCCCAAACCCATGGATTACTACCACCAATATATCAGACAGATTAGAAAAACATAGATCGGATTACTACCACCAATATATCAGACAGATTAGATAAACATAGATCTGAAAATGATGTGTTGTGCTTGAGAAAAAAAAATAATCTTTGATTTTCTTGACTTTTTGGAGTCTCTATAAACCACACATTTATAAGAAAGAATGCTTAAGTAAGCCTAGTGCTTAACTTAGAACTCTGTTTCTGTGAAACCCTTTACTAACCAACATTCAGTGGAATTTAATCAAATTAAATAACTTCCATACAGTTTTTAGAATATACAAAGGGAGTAATAAATAGAGGAACTCCTTCCTTAATAAACATTTGCTACCTAAATTAGGTAATGAGTAATTCCTGACAGTTATTTTAACTTCGGATGGAACATTCTGAGATTAAATACACCCCTTCTTTCTCTGAATTGAAAACCAATGAAGAAATAGAAAGAGACAGATGGGCTTCCTTTGCTCCACCACTGCCATGGATTTATTTTGTCACCTCATTTCAGGGATGAGAGACCTTGCTCCAGTTGCCTGATCGCGGGAACATGAAACAGAACAGATCCATTTTGGAGGCAGGAAGACACAAAGGAGGGAAGCCACAGGTCGTAAGGACGCAGCAAACATCACACTTCACTTTGCCTTAGAGGAACTGCACCAGTGAATGTTGGACTCCTGCCAACATAAAAATTAAATTAATGATTTTCTGGGGAATAAGAGGTGCAAACTTGCAGGTCTAAAACAATTAAGTTATGGGTATGTAGTATACGGCATAGGGTATATAGCCAATAATATTGTGATAGCGTTGTATGGTGTCAGTCAGTTGCTGGACTTGTCGCGGTGATCACCTCTTTAGGTATACAAGCGTTAGGTGACTGTGGCGTACACCCAAAACTGGTACAGTATTGTATAAATTAATAATTCTTTTAGCTATAAATTAATAATTCTTTTAAAAAAATTAATGATATATCTTCCAGGGAGAAA
>NW_006432227.1:9772759-9796291 GCF_000325575.1 Pteropus alecto
TCTTCTCCTGGAAAAGATTAGTTTTCTCATGAAAATAGTAAGAGAAGGTCGGTAAAGTTTTCCTTTAAAAATGATCTGGAAAATGGAGCTGTCGTTTGCATCTAATATTGAGACATCACTGAGCATCGATCCAATAATATACCCCAGATATCCCAAAGTGGACGGTGAATAGTGAGTGGAAGAAAAATTAAAATTTTAACATAGGGAAACTGATGATCTATCGTCATTCTAATTGTTGTGCTATTTGTATCATTTTTTAACACGAGTTGTGTTTTTCAAAAAATGCTCCAAATTTAACATTAACTAAAAATTTCAAATGCATATTTAAATACTATCCTGTTGAGAAAACAACAGTAAGAAAGTTCAATTTATAAAGTGCATGATGGTAAGTTATAAATATATTTATGACACAGCATTAGGAAGTTAGAAAATTTTATAGCTTATTGAAAAAAGTGTCAACATTTTTGAGTAGACAGATATTAAAATAAAACTATGAATCACGGTATGAGTTTGATTAAAATTAAATCATTTCAACTAATAAAATATTTATTTAAAACTCACTTTGAAAAATATAATATTTCATAATAAAAATGACTTGAAGTCTGTTTACCAATGTAGTTAAACTAGTTCTAGCCAAATTTGCAGTAGAACATAGGAAAAAAACATAGGGAAAAAAACATATCAACAAAGATCAAATGTAAAAAAGCATGCATTTCTCTTTGCTGGGGGATCAGGATTTCAATGTGGATTTCTGGAGACATGTTATAGGAAGTATTTTAACCGCTGAAGCAGTAAGATCCAAATTTACTCCCCAATATAGAGATAAATCGTGATTGTTAAGTTGAATCTAACTTAAGATATCCATCCTTTAATTTTTATTTTTATTTTCAGTTGTGTAGACAGTTGATTCTGTAGTACTAAATGAGAATTCCAAACATGAAATGTAGTCATAAAAGTAACAAGAACTCATATTCATTATTGGTGGGAATGCAAAATGGTACAGCCACTTAGGCAGACATTTTGACAGTTATTTACAAAGGTAAAAATATTCTTGCCATACAATTCAGCAATCACACTTCTCGGTATTTACCCAACTGAGGAGAAAACATGTCCACACAAAATTCTATACATGAATGTTTATAGAAGCTTTATTCATCATTGCCCCAAACAGAATATAACCAAGATATCCTTCAATAGGTGAACAAATGGTAATAAATCCTTACAATAAAACATCATCCAATTATAAAAAGAAATAAGCTATCAAGCCATGAAAAGACATGGAGGAACCTTAAATACATATTATTAAATGAAAGAAATCAGTCTGTAAAGGCAACATACTGTATGGTTCTGAAAAAAAGCAAAAACTATGAAGACAGTAAAAAATATCCATGTTTGTTAGGGATTTGGGGGAAAGGAGGAAGAGATGACTCGGTGACACGTGAAGATTTTAGGGCAGTGAAGCTATTCTATATGATATTCCAATAATGGTTATATATCGTGATACATTTACCAAAACCCACAGAGTACACTACAAAAGAATGAATCCAAGGTAAACTATGCACTTTATTTAATAATAATATTAACCATATTAGTTCACCAAATGTAACAAACGTACCACACTAATGTAAGACATTAGTAATAGGGAAAACTCTGTGTTGGCAGAGAGAGAATATATGGGAGGCTGACTCTGTACTACCTATCCCATTTTTCAGCCAACATAAAATTGTTCCAAAAAATGAAGTCTATTTTTAAAGAGTAGCTGTGAAAACATTCCAGTACAGTTTGCTGTTTTCCTTGTTCGAAAGAAAAAAAAAAAAAAACAGGGATAAACTTTCATATCTTCTAAAGACATATTTTGTTCAAATATTATTCCTGTTTATTAAATTGAGTTGTAATAAATTTCTTGTTTTCACAATTATAAGGATAAATAAAACCAATGTAGTAGGGAGTCCAATTAGAAAAGAATCTATTTTTCTTTAGTCTCTAGCCAAAAAGCTGTTAGCTATGCTGATAAAGAAGGTCTCTTAAGACGTTCTTGAGTAGCTCTTTTATTATGCAGATAAGTGTCCATTCAGTCTGGGGAAGTTCAGCACATCCATAGTGTGAAATGCTTTGGGGAGGAAATCAACTTATTTACATATGGGGACAATGGGTGCAGTAGGATCAAGGTTCCCAATACTTCTCAAAGGTTCAAAGCTACAAAAATTTAATGGAATGGAATGTCACAGCTCCCATCACGAAAGGGAGAGCAGGAAGACCTCTGAAAGAACATCCATATAATGGTCCAATAGATCTCTAACATTTAGATTCAGGATTAAAAATGACACTGGGGCATGGACCCTGACGTTGACTAAGAAGTGGGGAAGGCAGACAGTGATCTAAGCTTATCATGTGCTTGATGTTACAAATGGTCCTTTTTTTAACATTGTAATTCGTTCTGTGTGAGATTTGAAAAAGCTAATTAATAAAGCTGTCACACGTAGCGTTCAAAGTGACTAGAGTATTGATTCTCTTAAAGTAAAAATTACATAGGAATTGTTTTAATTTGACGGACTCCTGCAAATGGATGAGATAGCAGCCACACAGTGTTCTTCTTCGCTGTAGCCAGAATCTCATTAAGAAACAGATGTCCCACACATGCTACCTTGAACTTGCACTACATAAGTGTGGTTGGCTGAAATATAAGCATTGACCTTGAGGGTATTCGCCAATTTAGCTGGAAGCTCATTATTCACTAGGACATCAAACTGAAAAGTAATACCTGTGAAAAAGTACTGCAAACATGGTAATATTTTTTCCTAGAAACAATAGTAGTGTCTGGAAAATGAAATTCATTTAAAACTTTAAATCAAGCTCCATTGAGAACTGCTAGTCAGTAGATAATATCCTTCAGCCATCAGTGCATGAAAGCGAGACCAAACTGGGCTCTACTCCTTTCTGGATGTGAAGAAGCCAGAAGCCTAGGCATTTAAAGAGGAAGAGACCAGGAACTTGAAAGTGTCGTAAATGAACTTGCAAGTCCTACAGCTGGTGACTGCCCAAGGATTGCATCTGTATTGGACCATTATTTATATTCTTTGCACTCTGCACTGAAAAAGACAATCCATGATGCACATGAGTGGTAATATGCTCAGGGTATTCATAAAGTTGGCACGAATTTAAGACAAATCCATGTACTGAACAGATTTTCAACTTATAGTCACTAATTATGCAGAATTCTAAATCACAGACATGGTCTTTAGAGGATTTTAGTTTAAAATTTCCTATTAACTTTGACTGACTGTTTCTCCCAAAAATCCATCTAGGAGGCAAATATATCCTGATAGATCAAATAAGTTAAATAGATCTCTAACATTTAGATTCAGGATTAAAAATCCATGTCAGTAAGAAACCATTGAGATCAGAAAGTCCTATGTTGCCTGATGTCTCCAACGTAGAAAATAAGACTTGGAGATATATGCCCACAAATGAAGAAGGTGCAGATACCTGTGCTGGGAAGTGCTGGAATGCAATGAAGTTAAAACGAATTTTCAGTATTTCAATTTAATTCTAAAGAAAATCAACCACCTTTATCCACAATAATTCACGGGGGCCAAAAACAGTTTTTTGAAATCCTCGACCTATCAGATTCTTGTTCGTATGTTATTTACGATAGTCTAAGTAGATACATGATGGTACTCTAAAGGATGAAAGACAAACATTTGCACAAATCTGATTCCTCATGTAGCCATTCACTGCCCCTACCCCTGACCAATACCTGCGACTGCTGGTAATGTCACACTATGTTTAATAGTGCAGATCTTCTTATACTTTAAACCAGCATGCTAACGTGTATGGGGTGTTTGGGAAAGCACGTCTACTCCCAAATCTATTTATTTGTGTCCTGGGGATAGAATAAAACAGAACTACGCCTGACTAGCTGGGAAGCCTCAAACATGGTTCTCATTCTCTTTGGGATTTAGGTTCCTCATCTACTACATGAAAAGATTGGATTGGATAATGATTTATAAGATAATTTCCAGTTTTGGCATTCTATGATATTTTGAATATAATCCAAGCCTTTGAATCTGCTGAGGCAATTTTTTTCTTCCACTTTGAAACAAATCCAGACTTGTCTTTCCTCTTTCCCACCATCCTCCCAAAGTACTTTGTTTGTCTTTGCTGGCTAAGCTAGTGAGGAGATACAGCATATGCGCACTTTGGTTTTGGAGACGATTATCCAAATTTCCCAATAGAAATATCATATTTTAATATTTTAAAGTATCAAGAAGCAAATTCCAGATACCAATGGAAAACTAGCAGACTAGCTATGAATACAGAAAGGATTGCAAAGGAAAATTTATTTAACTATAAAAACTATTATATAGCTTTAGATTCAAAGATGTCATATGCCACCTAAAAATGAGGATCAATTACTCGTAACTATTATTTAATGAACATAAATAAAGCACGATTATTTTGAGTTTCAATATTGGCTCTAAATAAATGAACAAAAAGACAGCTATCACTAAAAAGGAATATTCAGATTGTAAAATTATTAACTACACATGTAACATCTTTGGAATTTTTCAGTCAAAAAAATATGTTTACCTAATTTTATCAATGTATTTCCAAAGAATTAGAGTAAGATCTTTCTTCTGGTACATTCAGTGATTAAAAGAACTAAAATCTCTCTGAGCTAGATTCAGGCAATGTGAAAATACAATTTTGATTCTAATCCTCAATAATCCTATCACTTTTGGCCTAGTTTTCAAAGAGAATATGACATTATTTCTATAAAACTCCTTCTTCAAACTACCCCAATCATCTTTGTTTTTTTCTAATTTCAACCATGTGAGTTTGACCTTGATTTGGACAGATCTCAACCTTTGGGTCAGGGTCTGTGTCTCTCATCATTTAGAAGTGAATTATCAATTAAAACTTCATATTGATGTTTATAAAACATAATTATACTTCATGAGCTTATTCAATTATAGACTACTTCTGTACCGGATTGAATAGTGCTCCCCCTAAATTCATGTCGCCCAGAACCTTGGAACGTGACCTCTCTTAGAAATCGGGTCTTTGAGGATGTAATAAATTACAGTGAGGTCATACTACATTAGAAGGGGCCCTAAATGCAATATGATTGCTGTCCTTATACGAAGATGATAAAAATTTGGACATAGATACATAGACACAGAGGGAAGACAGCCATGTGGAGTCAGAAGCAGAAACAGAAGTGATGCAGGTGCAAGCCAAGAGATGCCAAGAATTGCTGGCAAACACTAAAGCTAGAAAGAGACAAAGAAATATTCTCCCCTAGAACTTTCAGAAAGAGCATTTATAAAGAATTGATTCTAAAAAACTAGCATCCTATTACAGTAAATAGAAGTCAAGTGTACTTTTTATAAAAGCCTATTTGAGGCATTTATTTTAAAGCAATGGCATATGGAGAACAGGTGACATGCCTGAAGAATTCATAAGAACTTTATGAATCTATTGATATTTTAACATTAGTTATTCATTTTATTATAGGCCGATGCCTTAATACTTTGATGACAGAGAATGCAGGCTTCAAAAAAGACGTTAATCTCTCAAACATGGTTAAAATTTTATGCTTTGAGTTTCTTTGTTTGTCTAAAGATACTCCAGCCATCACTATACAGAAGTCTGGGAAGGACAAAAGAACCTGACCAAAGCCATCCAAACCTCTCTCTAACAAGAACGTGCTGTTTTTTTTTTTCTTTTTATTAAATTGAGATTTCTCATTCACATATATCTGAAAGAACAATTGCCACAAGTAAGAAATATTTGAAAACCACTGGTGTCTAAAAAGAGAAAAGATTCTCAAACATGCTGATCAAACAATATCCATGCTATTGTAATAAGATCTGAACACTATACTTCTAAAAATATATTCGATGGAGAATTATCTCAGTTAATTCTAAGGAAAGCTAAACCACATTATATAAGAGACCATTTATTACGGATTCAACAACTGATTACTGGGTTTTGACTAGCCCACAGGGCACTGCTGATATAAGAGAAAAGGGTGATGTGGTGTCTTGGTTGATGAAGTTGACATTACAGTGGATGAGTTAGAACACAAATTTGTAATGAAACAATGGTAAATATAATACTAATACAATAATAATTAATATTGTTCAAACCGATGAGTTAAAGAGGTATTCCAGAAAAGGAGATGAAATTTCTAAACTATAAATGCAATTTCAATACATCTGGATGTATTGAAAACTTTTTAGAAAAAAGTTTTATGAAAGCCAATTCCTACTTTAATTTAACAAGTACATAAAATTTAATTAGGTAATGATGCTTAAATCTGCAATTGAATCAAAAGTTAATATCTATGAATGGGTCTTCATCTCTACATTCCTTCTTTACCTTCATATCACACACTTTTAAAATTTTATTTTCTTGTTTTTTCTACTTCTCTTTAGCTTTTGTATGTTTATCATTTTCTCTGTATACTACCACAAAGACTTCAAAAAGAAAAAGTTAATAGGTAAGAGGGTAGGGGCCATGGAGCTTATTAAAATAAACTACTTTTCCTTTTCATTTTTTAGTTTGCAAAGCATAAGGACATTCTTTGTGAAATATAATACTTCTGTTTCTTTCAATTTATTAGGTCTTGCCTCTGGACAACAGCAAGAGTAGACAACATTGGAGAAACCCTAAAAGACCTGTCCCCTGCCAAGTCAATGAAATCATTCGCAAGCTGGGAAGAGCACGTCACCATGAGCTGGCAGTGGCATCTGCTGCAGTATTGATTGTCAGAATTTGTTCCAAAGCTCTGTCCAGCTGCATGGGTGTCTTCTTTCTGCTCACCTCTCCACACGTGTTCCCCTTAGGCTACGTTCTGGCTGAAGACACTGGAGGTTGAAATTAAAAATATCACCATTCTTCAATGCCAGGACATTACTAGCAAACTTTCTGGGTACCTAACTGCTAGCATAATCAGACAGAGGTCAATTTAATGAGGATAGTAGAGAATGGGATAGAAGTAGAAAAATATCAGATAATAATGCACTAACAGGACAGCCTGCTCTTTTTCAATTAATTTAAATTGGGGGGATAGTTTTGTGTTTTTATTTCATTTTTTTTTTGGTTGATAAATTAGTAGAAATGGATTTTTAAATGTTTCTTTCTCTCTTTTACCTATCATTTTACTTCAGAGATCGAAAGTGTTATATGAGATTATATAAACTTTGTGTATATGCGTATATATAAAATACCTCAAACTCTTTAGAATATTTTTAAAAATTGTGATTATGAAATAATCCGATGTAGTAATATTGATTTCATGACTGAATATTTGAAGTTTAATATGTACATACCCAAATGTAACCTACATAATCTGAACCGAGATATTTTCCCATATCAATTGCATTTTTGTATGTATGTAAATGCATTAGTATAGTATCTGGTATATTTTATCACCCAACACTTTAATTCTGTCATTTAAATGCTACCGTTTTCAGGGTAAAATTTTTTGGAAAGAAATAGTATATATAGCTTATATGAGTTTATGTTTTAGATAGCATTTTAAAAGTCTTATGATACGCTTTTTTATGATATTTTTTAAATAAATTTATTTAAATAAGTTTCAAGTATGCAGTACATTGGTTAGACATCTATAATGTTCATAAAACGATCCCCCCAATTGCTCCCTCCCTCCTCTGGCCCTCCACTTAGCCATCATATTAATGCTAACTGCATTCCCTCTTCCATGCTCCCTGTGCCCAACTATCAACTAATAATTTGTATTTCTTTAACCATTCACCCCATTCTCCCAGCCTCCCAACACCTCTCCCCTCTGTCTGTCACCAAATTGTCCACTATATTTGTGTCTGTTTTTTTAAAAAAGCTTTGACCACAAATCGTGCTATCAAGTAACTCATATTTTGAAACTCTATTTATTTATTTTTATTTATTAAGAAATAAACAAGTGGTTCCTAAAGGCATCAGTATAAAATATTCTGTGCTGTACCATTTAATTCTATTAAATTTTTTATTCATTATATTACAGTAAGCATGATACTGATGAAATCTTATATCATGATATAAATCCATTATATAAATCACATAAATCACTACATAAATTAAACTACAGAAATATATGTAGCCAAAATGTACGAATTAACAAAACTACATATAATACATGCTAAAATATATTAATGCAAATACTCAATAAATTTCGTTGGGGTATAAATGTCATTTCAGTACTGGGAACTTTTTCATGAGAGAGCTCTCAATAATTATTTTTATTTTACTACAGATTTCTTATTATAATTTACAGATTTCTTTGTGGCGTCTAGGGAGAATGAAGAGTATGTCCAGCTGAATGTCATAAAGTTTCAAGGATCCAGGGCACAAGCTATGGAGTGGATCAGTAGCATGAGTCCTGCTCATTGAACAGAGTGATCAATAGCAAAGGAACATGAGTGCAAAGTTATGTCACAGAATATTTTCCCTGGAAGAAAATCCTCACCCATCTGCGGATAGGAAAACTAAAGGTCAGTGAAGATATGCAGCCAGCTCAGGACTGAGACTGGAAATCAAACCTCCAGGCATGCAACCCTATTAGTGCACCGTGCAGTGTGTTTGGCGATTGAAATGGCTCCTTCACCGCCTTTTAAGTCAGAATTAATTTGGTGAATTTTACTTGGCAGATCCTTGCTGATTTACAAGATCCTCCAAGTACCTACACTTTGTGATTGATTTCACTTCGACATATTTTTGAGCATCTAGTATGCCCAAATCAATGTGTTTGGCACCATGAAATAAAGGAGTGTTGAGAAAAACTCACCTCTTCATGAAGCATATAGTCCACTGAGAGAGAAATGAGATACGTAAACTGTCAATAGCAAAGGGCCATACGCCACATATAAAATCTACTCTTTTCATTCACTCTGGTTGTAAGGTTCTAGGCTTCATGTTTTTTGTTTCTTTGTTGATTTGTTTGATAACAGTCAATGCCATGATGTCTAACAAAGGCAGGCCATTTGATTTACCAGCATAACCAGCATATGCATCTCCCTCCACCTATGATAGTCTGTGCCACAGATTGACTTCTGGAGAGAAAATGAGTTGGAATCTTGGATGTTGGAGTGAATATTAAGTCTGAATTTAGATTTGATTCCTTATAGTTATGTACAAACAAAAGAAGCAAATCAAGTATAGTCTAAATTTTTATAGTTATAGTCACTGTCCCTAAAATAGAGAATTTCTTTCTCATGATTTTTATTTACTAACACTTATCATAGTCTTTTTTTTTTAAAAAAAAAAAAAAAAGCACAGAAAGCTTTATCATAACAAAGCACAGTCTCTATTTTAATCCTCAGCACCAGCTCACCCTTTCCAGAGGAGACAGACCTTTTACAGTTTCTGCATTTAGTGTGTTGGTGGTTGTTGCCATTACCTTAAATAGCATGTTTCTCTAGCTCTTTCTTGATTTATAATTTCATATATTACCTATCGAATTCCTGTAATAAAAGACAAAGATTTATCTCACTTGTATCACTCTCAATACACTCGGCCTCACAATTATATTATTATTTCTCTATCAGTTACCTCTATCTTTTAAAATAACATGCATAAGCTCCTAATTTTGGTTCCATTAACTGAAGACAATGGTTTTTGACTCTATTCTTGATGAGATGACCCCCCCAAATCCTTCTAGCTCCCTTCTTGCTTAGTAGCTGCCAAGTTCTGTTGGCAATAAAATTGCTTTCACATTGCCACGGCTGGTAAGCTTGCATTCTTTTCTGCCACATATTTGGGTCTCCCAAGCTCTCTCTTTTGGTTATATGTATACGTTTAAAGTCAATGGGACCATATAAATAATCATATACCAGTAAAATTCTGTAATTACATATTCTTCTCTTTAGTTTCAATATTTTAGTCCTGTGCAACTTCAAAGTAAAATACACAAATAAATTATATTTTCTTATGCTACATTAATTACTTAAAAATCAGGCTATGTGTTAGCTTGCTCTGTATCTGGACTATACTTATCTCCACAGTTGATTGTTGCTTTGGTTATGAAGTTTTTCCCCAGAAATATCCAATGCCCATTCTTTCTTGGGATAGAAATGCATCTTTCAACTTCTTATTCATTTCATCTATTATTGTTTCATGCTAGGGAAATGCCTTTCTTTGGCCTTTCTTTTATTTTTTCTGAAGCTTCTAATTGCATGTATTTCATTTGTGCCAGTGGTCTTAATTAGATAATAAAGTTCTCCTCACTGTTAAGGAGGCTCTAAGTACAAGACCAGGGTGTCAGCAGGTTGGGTCTCTCCCTTGGCCCCCTTCCTAGTCTTGCAGATTGGTGCCTTCTCACTGTGTCGTCACATGGCTTTTCTTCTGTACACGCATCCCTGGGGTCTCTTCCTCTTCTCATAAGGACGCCAGTCATATTGGATAAAGGCCCCACCCTAACCACATACAAATTTTGAGGGGACATAATTATATGTAACTGTATATGTAAAAAATACTAAAGTATTTATAAACATAAAAATACATATTATTCATTTAATCATTTTTTAAACAAAATCTAGTACTTTTTTAAATTATTATTTGGGGGGGTTTACAGAATGTAGTTTTCAGAATTTCATTTCATATAACCAATTTTTTTCAGTTTCATTGAGGTAAAAGTGACAGATAAAATTGTACTATATTTAAACTGGATATTGTGGTGATTTGATATATGTGTACAATGTGAAAGGATTCCCTCACTAATTTAATGAATGTATCTATCTTCTTACATGTTTACCTTCCCTTTTTTAGGGAGGATAAGAATATTTAAGTTACAGTCTCATAGCAAATTTCAATTACGCTATCTAGTGTTATCAACTACAGTCATCATGCTACACATTAGATCTCAGACTTTTCACATCTTAAAAGTTTATATCCCTTTACCAACCATTGCTTATCTCCCCCATTCCACAGCTTCTGACAACCACTTTTCTACTCTATTTCCATGAATATGACTTTTTTTTTTTTTAGATTCTACCTATAAATGATGCCATGTAGCATTTATCTTTCTCTGTCTGGCTTATTTTACTTAGCATAATGCCCTCCAGATTCATCTATGTTATTGTAAATGACAGGTTTTTCTTACCTTATATATATCACATTTTCTTGATCCATTTAAGTGTTGATGAACACTAATATTTGAATGACTTATGAGCAAAAATATTTCCCACGTATTGTCATATATTTTTAATAAAAAAAGTAAGACAAGAAAACAAGACGTTTTTCAAGGAGTCAAGTTGTGGAATAAAAGCCATCACACAAATTACTAAAATCCAACAGAAATGTCAGAAAGGTATAAAGCAATGTGTAAATGTCAAAATACACACACACACACACACACACACACACACACACACACACACACACACACACGTTTGGTATTAGCCAGAGCTTCCTGTAGAATCGAGAGGAATTCTGAAAGCAAAGAAGACACAGGTAACATTGAAGGAAAGAGTTTCTGTATGAAGGTCTTAGATCAGAAATGAAGGTGCTCTATACCTTAAAAAAAAAGTCTTATAGAATTTTTGACTATTAGAATTTATATTGCATAATTTTTTAACTAAAAGCTAAAGTGTTTTAAGGGATTTTTTTTTTAATTCAATTTATTTTTGTATGCTAAGTCCCATCAGGGCAATTTGTAAAGAAGCTGAATAATTTTGTGAAGGCACAAGTTGAAATATTTACTATGCTCTCCTCAGGCTCCAAAATTTATTGAAACCAGGGAAATGGAAGGGCAAAGAATTATCTTTTCACTCAACTAATTCTAACAAAAAGCTCAATTTCTACAGGATAAACTACATGAAATTGTCACTATCTGGACATTTTTGACCTTCCAAACCCAAACTCATATGGTTCCACTTAATAAATAGAATTCCATTTACAAATTATAGTTCTACTTTCTAAAACATTGAATTTAGAATATATTGTAAGTTCTATATGCCGTTAACTTTGTAAATCATCCAAGTCAATGACAGAGTAATTAGAACTTAAAAGCAAAGTCTCATTATTCATATATGTTGAGATTAATGTCATTTGGAAAATAATATTCTGTGAATCTAATTCAGGATACCACTGTATTCTAAAGGACATTTACTGTATTCTAAAGGACAGAATACAAATATAATAGTGAGAAAATTACATTTCGGGTAACTCATAGGCTGGTTCAAAGTTTTCATAGAAATGGTTTCAATCTCTACCATCCTTTGTTATATTTTTAGCTAGCTCACATAATAACTGATGACATCTCAATAAAAATATCAGACATGGCATTCAGAGTGCATTAGTGATGTGATGTTGTAATACCAATCTCCTTCTTGGGTGCACATTAGACTTTCAGGATTGTGCAGCTGGCAAAGAATGAGACGCTATGAAACAGCTATTTAAATGTGAATTGCGCTTCAAGCTGCCACTGGTAATAGGGGACTCAAAAGAAATTTTCTCCATTTCAGAAAATTAACAATTTCTCTGGAGAGAAATATTCTCAGAGTTGCTTAAGATGTAAGGCACTCTCTTTTAGTCCATGAAAATCACCACACCTCCCAAAGCATGCCACCCCAAGGATGTATCCTTGATTCTTGATATTCTTAAAAACTTTATGAAACTCGCTGACTTCAAGATTTCTTCAACCTTTAAACCTTAAAACAAAGGAGGTGATTTGTTTTCTCTCTTTTAACCCACTTAAGCCCAGGGATAGAAATATTACTAGGTGTATTAACTCTGGAAATTGCAAATTTTACAATCTCTACCTTTCACAGCTTACATAATAGTTCATTGCTAAAGGAGGTCAAACTCAATTATATATTTTCAAATCTGAAGATGTGACTTAAACAATAATACGATACTATCTGAATATATGAACTTACTGCAGAAAAAGAAAAAAATAAGTATAGAGAAGATGCCCTGAATAAAAATTCATTTATATTAATTTTTAAATTACTTATAATGGGTGTGTTATCATTATATTTTTACCATCTTTATTTGGAAGCTATATGATTCTATATAGCCATACAGATACCCTATTTGAAAATTGCTGTTATTATTTTAAAGGAACAAACCATCATGATTAACTTGTGTCTTATTTGAATCATTTTCATGTTAAAACTGGGCAGTGATTTCTTTTTTAATTTTAAAACACTTTAGTGGTCACTTTGGAAGACTGCCCAATATATGTCTGTTTGAAGAATCCCTCTTCCTTTATTAGTTTGGGCAATGGACGGAAAATATCTCTCCTATGAGTGTTGAAAATTCCAGATACGTGGTTTCCCAACTTTCCCTGTACTTGATATGTGGCCATGTGACTCAAGCTTCTTGGAGCAGATACAACTTGCTTGACTTGGTGTATCACATGTAGAATAAGCTGCTGTGGTATCATTCTCTCTATATCTTTCTCTCTCCCCCCTCCTCCCTGCCTCTCCTACTCACTTGCGGTCTCTCTCTCTCTCTCTCTCTCTCTCTCTCTCTCTCTGTCTCCTACAGAGACCAGGAGATCAGGCTCCTGGAACAAAAGAAGCACCTCAGGAATTGCAAACAATGAGGAAGTTCCAAGCGAGGAAGAGGGAGTATGTGTACTGTAGTATCTAGTGTTTAGTGGGAGGAGCAATTTTCAGACAGCTTTTTGCTGTGTTTGGGGCCATTGTTCTGGAAGCATTATACTCTGTCATTCCTCCCACTTTCTTGCTGATTCAGAAGCTACCCAAATATCCTTTTATTAAATCCCCTTTCTCCTTAGTCAGCCAGAGAGGTCTTCTGCTCCATATAGCTGAGGAACCTGTTATTTCTCTATATTCTTTGCCCATTTGGGGCCTCTATATGTCCTAATCCACTTTATGCAATAACCATGTTATTGGTTCTCAGTAGTGGCTTGATTTTTTGGTTTGTCTGTGTGTTGGTAGGCATTTTTTAATCAAGACCTATAAAAGGGCCCAATATCTAATACAATTACTTAAGGAGATTCTCCCATTAATGCTGGAATAGTGGCTTTGAATATCTGACCTTTTCTTGACCCACAATAGCATTTCTAAAGAAATGTTGCTGAAGCCTCCAGATCAAGTTAACATCTTCAGAAACCACTGGCTCATCAGGGTTTCTTAAACCCAGCACTACTGACATTTGGGGCTGGAGAGTTTTTGTTTGTGGAAGCTTTCCTGTGCAGTTTAACAGTGTCCCTGGCCTCTACTCGCTAGGTACCAATGGTGACCTCTCCTCTCCAGTCGTGAGAATGGAAAATGTCTCCAAATATTGCCAAATGCCCCACAAAAGTAAAAAAAAAAAAAAAAAATCACTCCCAGTTGAGAATCATTGATTAAGATATATAGGAATTAATTACTCACAATGGTTTATGATCTTGTTAATTTATTTAGCAGAACTGTGGAACTCCCACTATCAAAGACTTGAGAAAGAAATAAAAATTCAGCTCCCACCCTCAAGATTACGCAATCTCGTAAAAGCTTTAAGAATTAACAAGTGAAAACCTATGCAAACGTTTTATAACAGATTAAGTTAACAATACAGAATAGGACCCAGGAGTAAATGATAATAACAATTTAGGTTGAAATAATTTATTGAAGGAAGTCATTCCATCAAGTAGAAGTCAGAGTAAGTTTTTGTAGAAAAGGTGGGATTTGAGCTGAGTTGTGAAGAATAGGAAATATTTTAACAGTGGAGAAAAATTGAAATAGTATTTTAAGTATTTTAAGAAAATTCAAAAGTGGTTTGGGAAATGATGACAAATCAGTGAGTTTGAGGCATGATGTTGGGTAGAAGAATGCAGAAAGAATGGCAGAAATTTTGACTGGAGATCAGAACAAAAGTGGTTCGATTGCACCAGAGTTTCACATGAGAAAGAAAAGTGACAGCCTAGACCCCATCTTGAGGCTAACGTTGATTGCAAACACCTTACTTTACTTTGGGAAATTAAGATTATCCTCAAGCCTCCTCTTGGCACTACTTTGTGAAAGATAGTGAAAAATTTTGAGGGCCAGGCTAAGGAATTTGAATGTGAGAGAGTGATTAAATATTTTTAAACAGAGGAGAGATATTAATACTGTTTTAAAATTTTAATCTGGTTTAGTGTACAGGAGTTAAAAGGAAGAAAGAATGTATATTGAACTTCCACATAAGAGATTACAACAATAATCCAAATACAAGATTAAAATAGCCAGAGTTAAGAGCACGACACTGAATACTGAAAAGGGGAAGAAAATGAGACAGAATCAAAACGAAGTGTCAACCAAAGTTGAAAATTCATAACAATTTGGATAAAGTAGAGAAAGGGCTCTAAGATTTCCATGAGGTTTTGAAAATGAATGCCACAAAAGCATTTGCACCAATAGGGAAAATAAGTCAATAAGAATAGGAGTCAGTATTAGTTAAAAATTGAGGTAAAAATATATCTCTGAAGTTTTGGATATAACATAATATCTATCAGTAACATAAAATAGAGAACTGATGCCTAGGAGATAGCACAAAGTTGGAGAAATAAATTTGGGGGGAAAAATTTTTTTTAATGACATGTTAGTGATAGATTTAACTCCATAAAATTTCCATAAATTTAAGCCATTAATGAGCATTTATCAATTTGAATATGAAAATATTCAAAGCCACATTGTATACTATGATTGGGCTGAAGAGAAAAGCAAGTAATATGTCAATAAAATTGTATCGTTCAAGAATATTCCAAATGTCAAGACGAGGAGTAATTCAGCCCCATGATAATCAAAATAATTTTGTCCCCTCTTCTAAAAATTAAAAGTTCTAACAACAAAGAACATCCTTAATATTCTACTCCCTTGAACAGCTTTGGTGATCTCTTTACAGATCTTCAAAGTCATAAACTCTCCCACATTCCCCTGAATTAATACCTGACTTTCTTTACAAACATTGAATTTTTAAATACATATTTGGCCTCTTTTATTGTGTCTCTTTGTTTTCAAATTCATATTTGAACATCTTTTCAAATGTGATAGGCTTTTAGGAAATTTATTTACATGTGTGTAAAAGGACCCGTTTCCCTGGAAGGTGCTGGGAATATATTTAGGACAGAAGGGTGGGAATTTGATTTGTTTTCTATGTATAAGATAAACTATAAAACCGATCCATCAAGTACTTCAGTGTGGATGTCTCTGGCCTCTGGCTTAGAGTTTTTCCATTACTTCTTCATGCAGTTTCTCAGTAAATGACAGAAGTTGTATTTCGAATTAAGTCCAACATTTTTTCCCCACCCAAGTGAACGTCAAAAGGATTTTGTTTTTATTATCCATTAATTACCCAAATTATGATGCATTTTATTTTTTTGACTTTCTTAATTTTTCTACATTTTACAATTGACTTTTCATTAAAAAATAATGTGTATGCCTTTTGTATGACATCTCTAAGATCACCTAATTTTCTAACGATACTGTTTCATCTGCCTTCTGATGACATCTTTTAGAGAGCTCTTAAACTTTCTAATTTGAGCATATTGCTTTCTAGGACTGTAGCACAGTGCCATTTATTTTCATTGTCCATCTTAGTTCATCTTTTGTTAGATTCTATGTCTTGCGCTTTTAAGGATCTGTATTCCCTTTCTTCTAGTTAGTTTATTTCTTTCATTCTATGTTATTTTATTTGTTTTCTGAGTTTGTAAAGTGTGCTCTTGTAGACATCTTGAACTTCTGAGAATATTTTATCTGCCCTATTGTAAAATGGATAGTTTGGCTGACAGGAGAAATCTACATCTATTTTTATTTTTTTGCCCTTAGAACTTGGAATTATCCAGTATCTAGCACTGCTAACAACAAGTCTGATTCTTGAGGTGAACCTATTGATTGCTTATCTATGGAAAACTTTACAATCTTCCCTTTTGTCATCGTGCACTCAAATTTTACAAGGACATGTCTAAGTGACAGTAGTTTTACTTCATTTAAAAGATGGTGCAAAATTAAAAAAAAAAAAGTCTACTAGTTTCTAGAGGAATTCTATCTCCTTTGCACACTTCCCCAGAACTCTATGAAGAAAACACCAGTTCATAGGTACAGTTAAAGCTCAAGATGATGGAAATCATAGAAACCTACGTTTATTTTTTTGCCCTTGGAACTTGAAAGCATCTACCATCCAGCATTGCTAATAACAAGTCTGATTCTTGATCTTTTGGATTGGTTGACTGGTGAAGAGTAGACATTCAATAAACAAATATTGAATAAGGAAGAAATAAATGTACTCATGAATTAAAGACAGAATAACACGCAGATCGATAGGGATCCAGAACTATGCTTTTAATTTGATGAGGGGCATGAGATGTAGGAAGGGATGCCAGGTCAGGGAAATGGCTTATGGGAAGAGCTTCATTAGCAAAACGTTTGTTAGATTGAACCGGAAGAAATCAATGATATTGTTAACCACAGAAATGACAGCTTCATGTTACTCATTTCTTATTGATGGCTCATCATTTTCACTTACTTGATTTACCGATACTCTTAGTTGTATTTGTCAAAATCCTATGAAAATCCCACTGAAGAATGAAACTTATAATGCAGAGATTAAATTGTTTATTTTAAATTTTAAAACATTTCTGTATAAACAATGTTAAAATATTACATGTTTGATAGAATAAATCTAAGATTGTGTTCTTCAGGACTAATCTAAGCTCATTTTTAACACATGCAAGTTACACAGCCTTATGCTATTTTACTGTCATGTTTTTCTGTGACTACACGAGTTTCCCAAACTCAGATACAGTAGCACAAATGCATCTTTGAATAATTAGGAAAAAATGCCCCTTCCTTTGGAGGACATAGCTTTACAAAGGCAAATGGCTTGAATTGTAGATCCCAAGATTAATTTCAGTCCCCGACTTGCCTTTTTGTCCAAGTGCGCATGTGCAGTGAACAACCTGAACAATCGTATTTGGAAAACCTATACATCGTATTAAGTATTTGCCTCAATCAGAGAAATTTTCTTTTCCTAACCAGTTATAACTTCAGTGCCTAGCTATACGCCATGAGGCAACTAACACAAGGCGAGAACATATCTAAAAACAGTCAAAAGGTTACTCTATTATTTATTATGTAAAATGATACTAAATAGGACTCGGGTAGTACCACAGTAGATTTAGCTGGTAAAATTACTTTTTTGTCATATCTCCAAACATGTCTAGAACCCCATTTTTGATATGTGTGTTGTGGCTAGGCAGGGAGGGATCCAACTGAAACTTGGAGTCGGCTTCAAATGAGATCTCCTTTATAACGTCTCTTAGAGCAGAATTGACCTTGAGATGCAATGGTTACCTCATTTGAGGCCAATTAAGTGGTGAAGTCCTTACGCAATTTTGCAGCAATACTGAAGAAAATTCTGGCTACTAGCATTGACCAGAGAGGACTCACAGGAGTTCTGTGAGAATTGTGTGAAATGTATCTTTTTGAGACATAGATACAGAAATTTTGGTGCCACATCCTTGAAGGTAATACTGAATGCGCACAATTTATTAATCTCAAGTTTTCCCCAAAAGAAAAAAAAATAAGCAATTAAATAAATAGATAGATAATTATATAATAAGTATGCAGGAATTTCAGGCATAAGAAAAACAGAGGCTTATGAACCAACCAAACCACCAGAAAGCAAAGGTTCATATCCATAATCTTGAATGTTGAAATAGGTACAATAATTTTAGAAGTCAATTATTTCATTTTTATTAAAAGTTGTATATCATTCAGAAACTGTAAACACTTGCCTCCTGATATCAGTGTTAATTTATTTTCTTAATGACACTTAATAGCCCAATACCTCATCCATTTAAATTAGCTCTACAAACTTTAATACTTTAAAAAAGAGATTATGCTATTTAAAGAAATACTAAATACCCAGAGAGAAAAGCCACAATTCCAGAAAACTTCTGTAATTTTAATTATTGTATTTTATGAGTATAATATTGTCATGCACATTTATAGCAGAGAAACTGGTTTTAGGGGGGAAACCTACAATCTTTAGTTTAAGACAAGGCAGAATGCACCTGCTCATCTGCTCGTCTGCAGTGCAGCCTGTGTTAATCTTGAAGGTGTTTCTGTGTTTAAATTAACGTTTTATTACAAATCAACATTTCAGGGTGCTGAGTAGTAAATACCTTTGCAATCAAAAGATGTGTAGGGAGAAAACTGATTTCAAATATCTTTGAGTAGCAGTGTCTGGTTAGACTTTGTACAAGACTTACAGTCTGTTTACCAAAGTTATAGTACAAAAGTAACCTCTTAAATAATTTAACCGGCTTTGTTCTTTCCTGTAACCATCTATTAAGAGAATAACTACCAGTCTAGGATAAGTTTTAGGAAGCGAGGAAATGGACAACAGCGGATTTAATCTAGAGCATTAGAAACATGATCATGCTGTAGAGATGATTTTAAATTTTCACTAAAGCAAGGAAGAAACCTAAAGTAACTACAATATTAGACAAGGTAAAAACAAAACTGCATATAGACAGAGAGAATCTGATCTCCACAGTAGCCCCTGTATTGTGTAGCGGGCATTGATATTTTCCTTTTCCCTTCATAAAAAGAAAACATTTGGCTCTCATGTTAACTATTAAAATTAATAGCTAATTTTAATTTTTCTTATAATATGTATGTCTAGTTTTAAGATTGAATGTTTATAAAATAGACATAATTTGTTGAGTCCTTAAAAGAGAAAACTAGCTTTTATATTGTTTTACAATTATTTTTCATATAACAATTTATGTATACAGGTTATTGAGTTTATATACTAATATGGACTTTAAATAAAGATTAATACACAAATAAAAATTCAAGGTCTATAGAACAAGAATTTTAATTTGATTGAGTAGAAAATCAAACATTATTACGCCAATAAATCATGGTGCATTTTTTTAATGTGCCTGGTGAAGACAGTATTAAGACTTAGTCATATCAAACCATTTTGGAGGAGAACAATTAAGTTCTGCTGATAACATTCCAATTCATTGAATAAAAGAATGCTTCAAAAACATTTTACAGGGCTTCAATATCACAGTTTATATAACTATTATCAAACCCCAAGGAAACATTCAAATATAAACCTAAATTTTACTTATAAATCAAGGTGAAAAAAAATCATAAAATATAATCTAAGAGCATATTAAAAGATAAATACTCCATAAATCAAGGATACATTCTAGAAATGTAATAATGAAGTAATATTAGAAAAATCTAACTATATAATTCATCACACTTCTAAATTTAAAAATTTTAGATAGCATTTAAATATATGAAAATAGGCATCTGAAATTGGAAAATACGTTTCCAATTAAAATTCTTAGAATACAATACATAGAAAGATGGTTCATTTTTATTATAAAGGGTATTTACCTCCAACTGTCACCGATGGGGTCGATCAGAATTCAGTGTCACCCCAACAGTAGCGGGAAGGGAAAGGGTTAACAACAGTGCAGACCTGTAGTTAGCATTTTTCCTTAGTTCTTCTTTGGTTCTCCCTCAGATGATGGCAGCGAAGAATCACAGGTCATTGAGATTTAATAGTTTTATTACAAGTATATTTTAGAAACACAAAGAATGCCCCAAGAAGGCACATGTTCCCAGTTCTGTAACCAGCACAAATGGGCCAAAATGGCTACAAAAGGGCGAAAAGGCCACAAAAGGCCACTAAGAAGAGAGAGAATCCAGAAGGGCAGAAAGGAAGGAGACCCAGAAGGTCATAAAAAAAGGACCCAGAAGCGAGAATGTCTGCCTTATATTTGGGCCATGATGGGTGATCGGCAAGTGAGGTCATCTCGATTGACTCCTGATTGACACTAGGTGATAACTTTGCCTAGTGAGCATGTGTGTACCCAGCCACCTCACTGTCTGAAGATGAAATAAACCCACCAAACTCGGAGCCACAGCATCGAGACTACCCTATAGCCACCCTGCTACTGCAGATCCACTTGTTTCAGCCAAGAAGTCAGTTTGTGTTGAATTTTCTATTTCTTATAATTTTCAGCAAGAGTTAGTAAACTTCAGGAGTGATCTTGATAATAGACATTTTAGTCTCTGTGGACCGTATGATCTCTATTGTTTATCAAGAAAGCAGCCCTGGGCAATACGTAGACAAAGAGGCATGGCTGTGCTGTAATACATCTTTGTTTACAAAAAATAGGTCATAAAGATACTCTCTTATGTTTTCTTCTATAACGTTTGTAGTTTTATGATTTACATTAAGGTCTTTGATCCATCTGAGTGAATTCTGGTATACGAGACAATGTATGGGTATGTTCCAGATCTGTTTATTTGTTGAAAAGATGGTCTTTTTTCTGCTGAATTGCCTTTGCACCTTTGCCACAAATGCTTGGCCATATATGTACAGATCTACTTCTGGACAGTATTCTTTTCCATTGATCTATCTGTCTATCAACATCACACTGCTGATGACTCTAGCTTTAAACTAAATCTTGAAATTAAGCAGTGTAAATTCACATGATCTAGGATAATCTTCAGTAAATAAAAGCTAGTAAATAAATTTCTGATCATTTCTATTGTACAGATTTTTGTATGTTGATCTGTGTCCCATGACCTTGCTTAACTCCCTTTTTAAGTAGCATTTTTATAGATTTCACAGAATTTTCTATATAGAAAGACAATCATGCCCTCTATGATCTCCTTCATGTATTTTTTCTAACTTTACTAAACTATCTAGGACTTCCATTACAGTGTTTAATAGATTTTCCATAATCTCTCTTATTTTCACACTTTTCAAAGAATTCTCAAGAAACCCCAGATTTGGAATTTAAAATTAACGTTTCTGTTACAAGAACTGACCAGTGTCAGTTGGGAGGTGTTTAAATAAACAAATTAATGTTCAGCTTGTCCATAATTTGGCATATTATTAAATAGAAAATTTGAGTCCCAGAAATATATATTTGTGTGTGAGTGTACATGCGTATGTGCAAAGTGTGTCTACGAGAGTGTTATCTGTGTTAATACCTCTACTTATCTATCTTTCCATCTATCATTTATCTATCATCTATTTCTCTCTATCATCTATCTATCTAACTATCATCTACCTATCTATCTTCTATCTATCTTTATCTGTCTAGAAGAGCAGAGAAAAATGTCTGAAAAGATGCGCTGTAAATCCCTAACAGTGTTTTCCTGTAAAGACCGGGCCTAGGGAAGGAACTCATATTTTCCTTCATATAATTTACTATATATAATCTTTTGACTTTTTTTGTATTACTCGTGCAATTAAACACGCATTTAAAAATAAAAGCAACAAAGTAGACAAAATATAGACAAAGATTGTAAAATTAGCTCTCTGAGAAATGCATTATTATACTGTTTTCCGTATATTTCTGTGTTCTTCTCTGCATTTTATTTTTTATTCTAATGAACGTGTACTGTGAAAAGATTTTTTATTCTTAATAATGTGCCCATAAGAAAGTGTTAGTACACCAAAAACACTATCAAAGGTAAGCAATTTCATCAAATCAATCCACACAAGCTGACTAAAAAATTAACTAAATTCTAGATTACTCAAATAAACTGCCAATATCGATTTTCAAAACTAGAAATACTTTCTCTGAAATTCAAAGTAGTAAAATAGCATCTTAGATTCTTATGAAGATTTATTTTTAGTAAAACATACTGACCATCAGTCAATGTTTGTTCCCAGCACTCTTTTATGAAGGTTTTAGAATCAAGATATCAAAAATACGTAAGCAGAATTAACATTTGCTACTCATATTTTGAGTGCTCATGTCTTCTAAATATATCATTTAAATCTTAGAATACATATGATTTTTTTACTGCTTACTGACTCTAAAATGGCAAGTCAAGTAAAAACTAAAGGCTGTCTTTTTCATTACAGGGCTTAGCTTTAGTGTTTTTATATTCAAATGCACACACACACACACACATACATTCATTAGTTTTGTTAATTAGGGTCAATCAAGATTGTCCTGAGGCAATGCTGATGCAAGCTGACATGATATCTCTATTTTTGCACATTTTATCAACGCTCTAAAACCCTTCGCAGTCTTACTCTTTCCACACTATACCTTTAAACTACACATTTCTTAAATGTCATATATAGTAGTATTTAATGTTTTTTAATGTTTCAAATTCCATAGAACCAATGTGATGAAGAAATTGTTTCTAAGTCATTCTGTATTCTGCTCTTGGCGTCCTAGGCTATCTACTGGACTATGCCCCTTCTGGACTATGCCCCTTCTGGACTATGCCCCTTTGACATTGGTTCATGTGCATGACATTAGATAATTTTTAAATTATGAATGTTATATGGTGAGGAACACCATGAAAGGCAAAATAAAAGTGTGAATCTTTTTCATTTAAAAACCTGTCTGGTAGTCTATGGCCATGCCACCTTGAACAAGCCCGATCCCATCTGATCTTGGAAGCTAAGCAGGGTCAGGCCCAGTTAGTACTTGGATGGGAGACCACCTAGGAAGATCAGGTGCTGTAGGCATAAAAAATAAAAAATAAAAATAAAAAACATTAGGAATTGTAAAGGGATTGTAAA
>NW_006432227.1:9796348-9798020 GCF_000325575.1 Pteropus alecto
AATAAATAAATAAATAAATAAATAAATAAATAAATAAATAAATAAATAAAAATAAATAAAAACCCGTCTGGGCCAGTGCTGGTCTGATGCTGTTCTCCACAAAGTTCTCAAACATTCTGACTCCTTCCAGTTCACCGTGCCCCATCCCCAAGCTTGGCCCATTTCCTGATGGTCTAACTTGGCAGTATCTACAGTGCAAACAGCCATAGTTGAAGGAGAAATGATGAAGAAATGGAGCAGAAAGTTTCTCAGACGGCCATATAAATTTTCTCTGACACCCCATAATTCAGTCACATGGCCACATCTAGATGCAAAGAAGATTGACAAATGTAATTTTAATGTTTGTTGTCTATCTGCTTAGCTAAATAAATATTCTACTAAAATGAAATGAGGGGGGATTAGTATTAGGGAAAATTATTACCCTGTCTCATTGACCTGTTGTTACTTCCAAGACTTAAATGTCAGTCAACCTACTTATTTAGCGATACAGCCTGTCCTATTTCACTATACCTCATTTATTTCAGTTTGATGCGGTCTGACATGTGATTGCCTGCATACTGGACCATCTAAGGCTTTTTACTTATTATTATGAATTATTATTATGAATTATTATTATTCAGCTACTTGAATCCTGCCCCAAATCTATTGAATCAGAATTTCTTGAAATGGGGACTCATTTTCCATTTTTCACAGAAACCAGAATGATTCTTGGGCCTGCCGGCACTTGTGCATATAATAAACAAACAAACAAAAAATCCATAAATATATCATAATACTAAAGAAAATTAAAAAGCACATTACCATCTTCTCATCTGTAAACCATGCCTACTTTGGACCAAAACGTATTTCCTACCTCCCTCATTTTGTTCCATCTCTATGGGTTTCTCATTCTTCTACTTTTAACTAAACAAAACTTGAACCCAAGGAATTCTCTTGTTTCCACATAGACTACTTTTCCAAGGACTTTCGCTTTCTAGACCTCTCTAGTCAGCTAGTGATCCAGCATCGGCCTCTCTCCGAGTTGTCACAGATGCTGGTCAGAACACGGAGAAGCACTGACACATGGACCATCCGGGGCTTCTCAGGACCTACCAGAATTGATTGGACAATCACGTCCAGAGGGAGGACAGTGTAAGGACTTTTTCCTCAAAGTCCACTGTTTCATAGATGTAGATTTTTTAGTGTGACAATTCCCAACATAAGGAAATGTCATCTCCTTGCAAAATTCTGATACAAGGCAATAGTTTCCTGAAGATGGAATAGTTTCGCTAAACTTCGTGCCATGAATAATTTAATCTGAGGATAAATAAATGGGCATAAAGAACAGATCCCCTCTACTATGCTACTACCCTGTGTCAAAATAAATAATTTAATGTGTTCTTTATGTGGCCTTTTATATCGAACTGGATTTACCTTGCTCTTCTCAGGCCCAAATGAGAAACAGCTCTAGTTTAAGCAAAATTGGTATTGAATCTTACCAACCTACTGTTCCTACTGAGTTATACTAACTCCTTGATTGAGGAAGCAGTGAGAATAAAGAAAAAGGTTGAAAATGTATGTCTTAAATAGACCAAGGAAGATATTTTTCTTCATTTTATTAATACTCCATGCTGGAGATTTACTCAAAACTCTGTGGTCCTCTTGTTATTTTATAATTTTCAGAAAAAAAGCA
>NW_006432227.1:9798055-9799660 GCF_000325575.1 Pteropus alecto
TTAAATGATTATTCGCTGAAAAACGTCAGGGTCCAAATACTTAGTTAAGCAACAAATTATTAAAAATAAAAACTTTTTAAATAATAATTTTTAACAACAATATTATGAGCTCACTTTGATTTAAAGTGCTAACCAAACTCGTCATTGATATCCTATCCTCTACCCAATACGATATATTTTATCTTCTATAGCTAATTATCCCATATCCTACCTTCAGATTTTCCTTCTCTCTGATGGGGGAGGCGGGGCAGGGAACAAAAACAAAACAAAACCCCAAATATCAAAAACATTGTAGCTAGAAGTTGTAGGTAAGGCAATATTTACAAAATAGACCGTGCAGTAGAGGACTCTGAGATTCTTTGGATAAACTGTAAAGTCTGAGATCCAAAAAATTTACAGTTTATCCAAAGAATCTCAGAAGCACAGTACACTATTCTCTTATTGGAGATTGTCCATGGGCATTGGTTGGTTTATAAGAGGTGACATATTTTCTGGTAGCACAGAATTCAGACTTCTGCTTTGGTCTGCTTTTGACCCATACAAGTTCAGTTACTGCCCATGTAAACTCAGGGAAATTATATAAGCTTTCTAAGTCTAAATGTCTTTAGGCCTAAATTGGGAATAATATCTACCTCATAAGACCGTTATGATGATCATGTGCAGATTCTATCATTGGCCCACAGCAAGCACTCAGTGATGTGAGCTATCATCTATCATATTAAAAGCACTGAGAAGTCTCACAGTTCAAGAAAAAAGTCTGCGTTTAAACTAACATTTTCCAAATTTACGAATAACAATGCTATTTTTAGTTTTCATACTGCATCTAATAGCAACTTTGGAATATAATAGATTAACCTAACTCCTGGACATTTGGGGAAGTCAGTTAATATACTTCGCTGAAATATATATTTCCCCAAAAGAAAATAATTTCAATACTTTACTCTTAACAGTTCCAGAGGATTTGTATATATTTCTCCTCTAAATATCATGTATTAGAAGTATGTTATTGTCAGAAGAAAAAAAACCCATTTATATCTTCTAATCTATATTTGGCATTTGAGCATCCAAACTATCTAGACAGCAGCATATGCAAACTTGATTGAATCCCACATATTTTTTCTCTTTCCTTTTTTAAACCAAATGTCACATAGTTGAGTTTTTACTAATGTAGCCTGCATCTTCACAAATACATATATTCTTATCTAAAAAAAAAAACCCTAGTCCTTAATTAATTCTAGTATACTTCCTAAAAGGTTAATTTATAACATCTAAAGGTTATTTCTCATTGCCGCCAAACTGATATATGCAATTTTTTTTTGTTTTGCTTTGTTTGTTTGTTTGTTTGTTTGTTTGTTTGTTAAAACCTGTTTTATTTGGAGATGACTTCTTGAAAAATCCTTGAAAATGCTTCCTGTTTTTAATTGAGGAGCTCTCCGGAGCATCGCCATGGGTTTCCTAGTGCTCTTCCCGTTTACATTGAATTCTTCCGCTCACACCACATTAAAACCTAAACCAAATCATCAGCCCTGAGCTGCGGGAGGGACTCGGGGGTTCCTCTGTCCTCAGGGGACAGAACGAGCACCACCGGTCCCGAGCTGCGGGCTG
>NW_006432227.1:9800033-9801256 GCF_000325575.1 Pteropus alecto
CCCCTCGGCTGCACACGTCCTGCCAGCTCAGTCCCGACCCTCCAGGCTCCTTTACAAGTTTCTGTCCCACCTCTACCTGCCCCGTTCTCCTCGCATTTCCCCCATCGTGTGTGTGTTTGTGTGTGTGTGTGTCCACGTCACATCTTGTCCCATCCAGCTGCATCACAGGTTGTCTTTGGGGTCAAACCCTGGCCTGGCTGGAGGCGGAGGCAGGACCCAGCCCCCCAGCCACCCGCTGGCACAGGGGTTCACGTGCCTAAACCTTCGAGCGTCTTCGATTTTGAAGCTCGGCTCTCTGACCACACATGTCCACATGCCCCCTGGTCTGGCGGGGTCACTGTTTACAAGTTGATAAATAGCGATCCCACCCATTCCGTCCTGCGGGTTAGCAGCTGCGGGGCTGGAAAGGTGGCCGTGCCGCCCCGAGTTATTCGCGCACAGCAAAGGCCGTCGCTCCCGCGGCCGCCGAGAGCGGGGTGTCCCCTGGCCTGCGCCCCCGCATCCTATTCTTTAGAGCCGCCTCGCTCACTGAGGAGGTTAGACATAAATGGTGTGGCAGGATCTACCAGATGTACATTTATGGTTTTTTTAAAGCAAGATGTAGAATGGGGTCGAGAGCTCCTATTTGTATAAAAAGAGGAAGAGGGAGACTGCGCACTGATGTTCGCTGGGCCCCTGGCTGAGATGTGAGGGCGCGGACGCTGGGGAGGGGATGCGGTGGCTGAGTGACAGGGCTGGGGGCGGGAGGTTGTCTTCCAACTGTATGTTTTCTATGTACCTCTTGGATATTATAATATGTAAATCAATTTTTACACTTATTTTTCCTTTGAATTATTCTGGCCTTCTTGGAGTATATACTTCAGCCGTGACTTTTTTAAAATGAAAAAAAATGTCAAGTTGATTTCTTCTAAATGACTGCTTATTTAATATGCTAAAATGTTAATATATCACCGTTTAGTTGAATTGAATACTAATGACCTGAATTTTTTTTCTTTTGGTGTGTTTGTAAATTTCAACTCTTATTTAAGTTTTATTGTACTACCTCAGTTCCTTTATCTAGTGCAGTTTCTGTGTTGGTTTTACAAATTAATTTTTGTGCGTCCTTAATTCTTAAAAGTGGATAGAACATCTGTAGCTGATGGTCTCCATGTTCCTATATTCCAGAGAGTGGGTTCCACTTAACGGCTGTTGCCAGTTCTTCCTCTGCTCTGACCCGCACCTCC
>NW_006432227.1:9801271-9851674 GCF_000325575.1 Pteropus alecto
GAGCCTCCAGGGTTGGAGAGCAGGGCCCAGCCTTGGCTCAATGCCTGCCCAGGCAATTTCCTTTCCTCTCCCTCAGCATGATCACGAAGCCTGGTGTGTGCATGCGTGTGTGCGTGTGTGTGTGTGTGTGCGCGCGCGTGAGTGCGTGCAGGGGAGCAGGGTGCTTTGCATGTCTCACCATGCACAGGTCCTGACATCACCAGAGGTGGTGGCCGTTGAGAGCAGTTCCATCCACCTGGTGGCACATTCAGAAAGACTCATCTTTAGGACAGGTGGCCGGGGAGCCACTCCCAACCTGTCCTGGTCATGCGTGGTCCAGTGGCAGGGGCAAGTCTCATGCTTCCAAGGCTCTAGGGAGCCATAGGCTAGGTGGGTAAGAGCCCAAGCTGCACCTGTTAGTAGAAGTCCTGTGCTTTGTTTTTCCCATTTGTAAAATGGGGATAATAATAGTACCTACCCCATAAGGCTGTTGTGAGAATGAAACGAGTCAGCACATATAAAGTCTCTAGAAGAGTGTCAGGCAATAATCAGTAGTACTATTGTTATTATTTGCAGAAAACAGTTACAACAGCAGGTGGCAAGAGCAGAATTTCAGCTACAGCAACCAAGTGGATGAGCATACCGCATCTGCTCTAATATACATGACTTCACCTTATTCTGCTTAACATAGTCACAGAGTGTAAATCATATGCTTTCACAGAAGTGTTGAAGAAGAGAAAAAATATCTATGTATCCACATATGCTCAACTGGCAGAATGATAGGATATTACTGGAAATATATTATTCCATTCAAAGAAAATTAGCATTAAATTTTTTATATACTTTCCAGTCTTTATTATGCAGAGATGTATATGTGATGATGCACATACATATATACAATATACACAAAGACATATGCATATTATATGTGTGTATACACAGATACAAGTAAGTATACATATAAGTATGTACATGTGTATATAATTATATTTTGTTTACAGAAATCTGTGTCCTGTATTACAATATTGTCACAACCATTTTCTCACTGTTTTGAAATTTATAAAACAGATGTTTGAAAGATACAGTATATTTTCTCACATAATTTAAATATACTTTATTTCTAGGGATCTAGATTATATCGTTTCTAACTGATATATATAACACTGTGATGAACATCTGAGCATAAAAATCTTTATTGTAGTTTCTATTCTCGGTGAGGTTTCCTTAAACAGTAATTATTCATCTAAAATTACTTGTCAAAAGGAAGTTAAACTTCAAAATGCATTTATTGAGAAATTGCTTTCAAGTAATGATTATTTCATATTTTCTTTATCACTGGAAAAGCAACTTTTGTAATCTTTATAAATATTGAGTAAAATAATATCTATTATTAATGATTTAAGAGTTTGAAGAAAAAATCTCATTATCCTCTTGATTTTTATTTTCTACTACCGCTATAGTTAAATACTTTTACAAGTTTATTTTTTGGTAATTTTTTGTTTGTTTGTTTTTTTGGTTTTTGGTTTTGTTTGGTTTGGTTTGGTTTGGTTTTTGGTGTTTTGTTTTGTTTTGCAAATCTCTATTTTCTTCGTCTTTTGGGGAAGATGGAGGAAATTTAGTTTTTCATTTCTATGAATTCTCGTAAACATAAAAATTTGGAGTCATAGTGATTAAAATATACCTATCCAGTTATTATATGGCCTTGTTTTTAAACACGACATGACTATGTGGTGATTTTACCGTTTCTTTGTTTTTCATTTGATAGAGTTTTATTGTCCTTTATTGTCTTCTTTATTTCAGTAGAGCAATCTACCTTGTGTAACATTCAAATATGTTCCTACTTAAAGGTATAAATGACCCCTGCTGATCAGAAGCTCAAAGTTACCCCAGAATGGGGGGCAATGTAAATCTCAAGTTGGGCAAACCTAAATTTTGCTCTAAGATACCCCAAACATCTCAGTCAGCAGCTACCTATATGCATTCCAATTTCTAAATGGGAATCCAAAAGCCCTTATCTAAACACAAAATGTAAATACAAGAAAGTTAATCCTAGGGGTTTTTTTCAATTACAGATTCAGTATCAGTTGTAAACTATTTTAAGTGCAGATCTCTATCTCCAGTCCTCTTTATCCAAGTCACATGATTCATGCTGACTAAAAGGTCCTAGGATGACTAGCAAAAACACTGTATCTCAAACAACAGTTTTTGTCATTATTTTACCTTAATACTGAGAGCAAACCAAACCAGTTTCCCTCAGTAGAAATGGTCTCCTCCTTTCGTTCTTGCTTTATTTTTAAATATTTTTATACTGAGCTTTATTTTTTAGATCTTCAACTGATTTTTAAGGTTTTTATTGTGTTTTATTCCATTCGTGCCAGTGCCCAGGTTAATTTACTCTTCACTCTTCTTTACCTGTGTTCTGACCCAGAGGGCTGTATTTTGGAATTATAACCTCCATGTACTTCACTCCCAGAACTAATTGAATTTGGCCAACGAGAGGCAACAGCAGCAAATCAAAAGACAGGTATAGAGAGAACTTGGGGTAGTTCTTTGAGGGGCTCCTTCCATGATGGGCAACTTGCCAGATATTGTGCCCCTTTACCATGGGCCACAGCTGCTGTCAGGTAGCACTTTCAATAACTCCAGGGCTCAACAAGGTCTGAGAACCAATTTTTCCCCTGACCTCTTCAGGCTCAGGAGTTATAGTAGTTCCTGCTACAGCTGGCCCTGGGGTGCTGCGCCATCCTCTCATGGCTCCCATCAATCCTGCCCAAACCAATGTAAATATCCTTCCATTAAACACTTTAATTTTAGAGGTGCCATTTGTTTTCTCTTTGACTTAGGTTATAATACAATGTATTCTGATATAAAAAGTATCTAATGTTATTTTTAGATACTTAAATTTATTAATGTCAAGAATGCAAAAAATATATATTTACTGAATACCCCCCCAAAAAGAGAGAATTTTATCAAGGTTTTGTAGTGTAATTCCTCCAGTCATTTTTTTTAATTGTTGATATCATCTAAAGTTATATATTATTAAATTACAATATATAATATTGTGACTATTATATACATTACATATTTTATTACCTTCGAAATTATTAGTATTTTACTAAGTAATTTAAGAATTATGTATAATATTTCCATTTAATTTGGTAATGATAGTTATTATTTAAGTCATGAAAGATGTTTAACCAGCTTCAATTTTTATTGCGACTCTCTTTAAAGCACTATTTCCTTATTCTTGAGTTTGTACTTTCACTTGCACTGTTAGTAGACAGTAGATTTCAATAATTTTTTTGAATGTATATGAATAATATGCAGTAGAAACATTTATAAAGCAAGGAAAAAGCCTTCGTTTGCTTTCATATATGATCTACATAGCTTCTTATAAAATTCTTGCAACAAGAATTTTTCTTATCAAATCTCTCCAGACATTGTGCCATAGTTCTGAGAGATAATGTTATAACAGAAAAAACATAAGGTCAATTTGATTTGTTTTCAAAGGAAAAATATTATATCTGAATGACTTTAAATTTAAAAATACAATATGCAAAAATACTACCAGGATAAATTTAATATGGGTTAAGTTTTACTTATTTTGACTCATACCACATGGTGAGCGCTTCCCTACTTATTGTTTTAATTTACAATTCAGAATTTCATCCCAAAAACGTTATGATTAGATATATATTTTTAATAATTGCTTCTTTTATACATTTTCTTTTTCTTTTTCTCTATTTTCTGGTTTCCTGTGTGTGTCTATCTTCCTTATAAGGCATCTTCTTCATCTTTTGTATTTAGCAAATAACATTACATTTGTGTAGCTGAATAATAAATCAGTTCATATATTTATTTTTTATTAAATGTATTGAAGTGATATTGAATAAAATTATATAGATTTCAAGTGTACAATTCAACAATATATCATCTGTGTTCACCAACTAAAGTTAAATCTTCATATAAGTGGAAAGTTGTATAGCAAAATGATGACAATTTTGTTAGAAAAGTATAGTACCAACATTACGGCAAATTTCGAGTCCTAATTTAAGGAGTTTGGACTTTTGTTTTTCTAAGAGAAAATAATGTTGTCTTTTCTCCACTTGGAATTATTAAAATGCAAGAAGAATTTCATGGAAAGTAAGGAGTTGAAAAAGAAGCAACTGAGGAAAAAGCTAGAAAAATGGATAGTATTTGGCTACTTATAGAGAGGAAGTGACATTGTTTGAAACTGGGATAATGAACTGTAAATTGATGAGAAATTCCAATAACATAACATACTGATAGAAGGTCATGCTCTTCTTTGATGTCTTTTCAAAGAATTTGAAAGTTTAAATTTCTCTTCTGGCATTTAGTTCATATAATAATCATTCTAGTTGGATGCAAGTGATCATTTCATAAAAACAGTATACTCCTCATTGAGCTAGATCATATCTAAATCATCTTTATATCTTTCAAATGTAACAATACGTTTTATAAATGTTTCCAAAAAGTGATAGAAATATACAGTTTTAGAAATGGAATTAGGAGTTTGTTAGCAGTAAAGAACTAATTTCACTCCTTCATACTAACATAAAGAAATTGAGACTCAGAGAGTGTCGATGCTTTGTTCAAGGTCACAGAACAAAAATAGTAAACTGGAAATTTCTAAAGTTTTCTAAATCATAAAAGAAATCAATTTTTATTATAGCAAGCTGGATTACTTACTGAGAGAATAATAAAAAAAAATTGACAGATGAAATCTGAAACTGAGTAAAATTACAAAACATTTTCTAAAATCTGGATGTTTGCCTAAAAAAATAGCTTTATAAAAGAGTTGTAGCATTAAAATAACCTCAAATATTAGAGATATGGCAAATTCATTTATAGGTAAAAACTTACCTATAAAGCTCCACAATTAAAGATGGAAAAATGTCTAATTTGGAAATTTAGTAAGCAGAATTATCTAGGGCAAAATACCAAAAGTGGCTGCTCTCACATTTATCCATTCATTGTTTTAAATGGCACACTGTATAAACCATTATAGGAGGAAATGGTATATATATCAGTTGCCTTCCTGGGAAATTACTCATTTAAAAAGAAAAAAAAGCCTTTCTGAGCACTTATTCATTCAATAAATACAATTCTATAACATAATTTCAATATCAAGTTCTATTTCATAATTTTTATAGCTCCTTCAAACATTGTCATTAATACCAATAATGTTTAATGTTTGATTTGATTTTTATATTTAGTGCCACATTTTTATAGTTAAAAGTGTAAATGTTATAAATCAACAAATGCATTTGTGGAGTCATAATTATTATATTTGACGTATTTATGAAAAATGTTACAGAGATATGATGGCAGGAATCTAAACACCATATTTTAAAGTTCAAGAACATTAAACAGTTCTTGTAACCCCCTCAAAGGATACAAATACTTAAAAATGGTCAAATTATTGGAAATATTAATTCCACAGACTTACAGTCAGATAGATTTGAATATGTTTACTTTAGCTTTCTTATTAGATACACTCATAAAGTAGGTATTTTACCATTTTATATATGTAGATATGTATATATCAATTCTCATGTATACATTTTAATTATAAAATAATTTCAAAGGCTATATATTTTAATACAATTTTGAATAGAGCATAAGAATTATAACTAGACATAGCAAAATCAACCCTGCCGTTTCTTAAAAGGGAAGACAACAAACTGACAAACACTGCTGCCAAATTCGTTCTTCCTTTTTTTGAGAAATTGCTTGTCTCCCATTTCACTCTTTCTCCTCCTGCAAGCTAGGATGTGGAAAAGAGGCAAGATCCTAGGGAATGGAAGAGCATCAAGAGAGAAGGAGCCTGGATTTTGGAATGATTATATGAAATACAGCTGCCTACCCACCCTGGACTATCTACCTAGCTTTGAATCATTACATAAGGGAAAAGTAATTGTCTGCCTTATTTGAGATGCTATACTTTCTGGTCTCTTTATTACTTCACCTTGGGCTCTACACTAAATCATACAAACAACACATAACACTGAAAATGCCAGAATATTTGGCAAGCAGAGTATGGGACAACTGGAACCATAAAAGGCTTAAAATATAACTTTCCTTGCAAGCAATAGATCATAAATATCTAGACCATATTTATTAGAAACAAATTATATGTTTCAAGTCACATCTTATTAATGTTAAGAATTCTTGACACGTAAGAATACTCAGGTTGAATATGTTTAAACTTAGCAGAAATATTATTGAGAAAACTTAGCAAAATGAAAATTTTATTCTCATGGAGACAACCATAATGGATTTCACTGCTGTAAAATTTAAGATAGATCCATCTGTGAGCACCATTGAAAGCTGCATAATAGCAATGTAAGTGACTAAGTGAAATTCATTATTTTCTCCCTTAGCTATAGTCACAAGAGATTGGGAGTGGGGGTGGGGGGGTCAAAGTTTCATGATGAATATAGTCATAGCAAACTTTTTAGATAAAACTTTGAATAATTTGCAAGTCCCTAAACTAGTTTTATGTTAATGTGACTGGCAAAAATGTGCACTATAAAAAGTCTAAGAATCTCTTTATTAGTCTTTATTAATTCTAACATATATTTTGGGAAACTAGACATATTTATATTGCCTATATATTAAGATGCACTCTGTTCTAAAGCCATTCTTGCAGAAAATTTGTTATAATAAAATTAGAAAGGGATTTAAACAATTCAAGTGTGCTCCCAGAAGTCTTAACAAGTTCTAACTAATCCATTCAGTTAAACAATTAGTTTCAGTTTGTAAAATACATAGTGGCTAATCAATGTTTTGCTAGTGTATCATTTTAGATATGCAAAGATGCATTAATAGTGTTACCAAGCATGCATGACTAACAATTCCATGGAATGCTTTAAATCTTAAAATTTGCATAAGAGATAAATAGAATGTGTGAGGAGAATAAATATAATAAATGTCAGCTCTCGAGGAAGATACCTAAAGACAAGACATAAAAAATGGTTGGTTTCATACCCTAATTTCATCTTTTCCCTTTTCGGCTTTTAATTATATTGTAAGCCATTAAAAAATTAAAATAAGTATGTTAAGGAATGCATTCTCATAAAATCAAAGCTAAGTAAGATAATGTGTTTTTTGTTTATTAATGGGAATATTACATAGGACAATGGATATATGTACCTCACATAATATTAGATATAAATTGCTTAAATAGTAAAATCCTTGAGCTATTGCAGCCCAGAGGATAATTACAAAGCATCATCATCCCAGCGTTTCTGGCTGAGCTTTGACAGTGATTTTTATCTTGTCCTTGCTACCAAAGAATTAACACAACAAAACAGTCCCATTGGATAGCTTGGCAGTTCCCTAAAATGTGCCTAAGGGAGGGACCGAAAGCTGCCTGTTGGAAAAATAGAAGAGATATAAGCTATTTCCAGATTTTAGTTCTTTAGGAGTAGACTATTGAGGAATACTTCAGAGAATTTTTGAAAACTCAGTATTTATAGCAATACGAGAGAAAAAAAGAAGAGACAACAATCCCAAAACCGAGTCACTTATGCTAAACCCCAAGTCACCAAACCGCACCTTAATTATAGTTCCTACTCTTCCAGAAATGGACTCTTAAACCAGTCAATCAAGAATCGCTAGATCAGCATCAGTTAGGTCATCTGACTGACAGTGGCCGCCCCCATTCCAGCCATCATCCGAGAAAGGAAGGTAAGCTTGCCACAATCAACCTACTTTTTGCCTAGTGTAACTTCTTTCCTGTTCTCTTTGAACTATAAGTCTCATTTTGCACAGCTCCTCAGAGCATCTCTCTATCTGCTGTATTGGATATTGCCCAATTCCAATCGATTTTGCTCAAATAAATTCTTAAAACTCTTAATATCACATTGACCAACTGCAAAAAAAAGATGTGAAAATTGCTGTAAGAACTCTAGCAAGGGTACTCGTATGCTCCTCTCAAGCACGTTAGATGTTAAAATATAAAAATAAAATAAAATAACCTTTTATCCACACCGAGAGCTAGAGTTAATTGCTTTTATGGTTTGTGCATTCTGTGACTTGATAACTAAAAGACATATGATTCAAATGAAAGGTACTCCAGAAAGCAAAAACCAGTTTCTAAGCAATGAGACAAATATCACTGAGCTCTTAGTTTAAGGATTGAGAGAAGGAGTTTGAAGGTGTCCCTTGAAGTGTCGAAACATAACAATAAAAGCAGAGTTTGTTTTTTGGTTGTTTTTTTTTTTTTATTCTTACAGCACCTGGTCTTCCTATGTGGTCTCCAATACGAGTACTAACCGGGCCCGACCTTGCTTAGCTTCTGAGATCAGACTTGTTCGGAGTGGCATGGCCATAGACACAGAGTTTTATCAGACATCTAGCAAGTCATTGCAAGGGTGGAGATTTAATAGTGCCTAGTCAGTTCAGACAAGAAAGGCACACAGTAGCTTGAGCTTCATGGGATAAGAAAAGATTAGCAGAATTTGAACTACCAAAACATAAAAATCGAATAAGCCTTAACAGGGCTTTGGATGCATACTAATGTTTAAGGACCACTGCTTTGTGAAACACCGCCTTAGAATTTTTGGGTTAGTAACCAATTAAAATGCACAAATAATTTCCTTTCAGTGTTCTGTATAAAGGCTTTTCATTTTCATTTAAGTGTGATGCTTACCTAACAAAATAAAAAATTTTCATATCAAAATGAAATGGATATAATATGGTTTCTGGTAATTTCCTAGAAACACTAAACATTTTTAAAGAACCTCAAAACTTGCATTATGAGATAATTAACATTTTGGCCTCATGGGGGTGACTCTGAGAGGAAGTAGCTAATTTAGGACTGACTTACTAAACACCGTGGACCTTCACTTACTTGATCTAGCACTACACCTACTGAAAAACAGACCTGCCAGTCACAGACCAAAGGTGAGTCCCCAGTGTGACGGCACCATATCTCAAGGAGACCAACCAACCACTTACTGGACAGTTGGTAGCTGAAGTACCAGCAGGGAGGCAGTACTTCGTGAGGATAATATGCCACTCATAGGGATGAGGTATATTATCTCAGAAGCTTTGTATAGCATTTTCTCCTTACAAGGAAAAATTCACAAATCCATGAGTTCCTGAGTATGAGTAGGATGGATCCATTAGCTTCTATACAAATGATCTGCTGAGGGAATTTGTGCTCCCCACTCATGCAGTTCTTGGATCCTGTTACTGAATGGGAAAAGTCCCACTTATTAAAAGCTAAAGCTGCTACCTAGACACTTTAAGATCCTGTGCTCAGGGACAAGCAGGCTAGAAAGGAGTGGCTATTTGCCAGTTGCCATTTGACCAACAGGAGGATGTACACAATGGAAGCACAGAGAAAAACATTTAGAGCCAGGTGACTTGCTGGGTGCTGCTTTGAACATCCTTGTCCAGCTGTGACTGTCAACCTACATGTATAGCGACCACAGCCTCAGAAGGATATGGTGACCAGGGATGAGAATCCTTTGAGATGAGAGTGTGAGACCATAAGACATTAATACAATTTTAAAGGACAGAAAACATTAATGAAATGTGAAAAAGCATAAGAGACGTAAGACATAAGAAACTTAAAGAAACAGCAGAGAAGTTATAAATAATAAAATTAGAAAGAAATCTAGGTCAATATTTTATATGTAATGAAAACATAATAAATTGATAAATTCTTAGAAGAGTCAAAACTGATTCAAAAAGAAACAGAAAATATGAATACGACTAAAACCATTAAAGAACGGAAATATTAGTAGAACAATTTTTAAAATATGAAGTTTAGATAATTCAACAGATATATTGTATAAAACATTCCCAGAAATGTTAGTGTTTAATTTACGTGCACACTATTCTCAGGTAGAGAAAAGGAAAGAAAACATCTTCATTTCTTTAATTTATCTAATGAAGCATTCGAGCCAAAGCAGTATGAGAAAATTTCAGTCAGTTTCAATTACAAACGAAGATGCTATTCATTAATAAAATATGAGCAAATTAAATTTAGCAATGTATTTTAATGGGATTTTTAAATGTTTGTTTAATTGCAAGAATGCAAGTGTCTATTTACATTAGCAAACCATTAGTGTAATTTATAATATTGATCAAATAAAAGAGAATAAAAATAAATCAGATATAATAATAGACTGTGACAACATCAAATACACATATATAATTTTAAACTCCTAAAAATACAAAAATATGAGAAAATGTTTAAATTTGACAAAGAACATATACCAAAAAATGTCAATAAATATTGTGAACCATAGAATAAACAAAACAAGAATGCCCACCATAGTCAATAATCTTTATAATCTTATGGGAGTTTGAGGCAGTTCAATGAGACAACAAATAGACAAAAACATAAAGCTTTGAAACAAAGAAACAAATTTATAAATATTCACAGTTGTTATGTTTTTCTACACAGAAATTTCAAGAGACTGTAAACTATTAAAAATAAAAGAATTTAGAAAGTTTGCCTGACATCGATCAATATAAAAAGTCAGTAATATTCCTACACTCAGCCAAAAACAATTAGATAATATAATTAAAAATATAACAGTAATAAGATTATAAACAAAATTTAGTCTGACAACAACAACAACAAAACAAGACAAAACAAAACAGCTTTTAGGAAAGACGTATAACAGCTATTGTCTCAGTTTGTTTAAGTTGCTCTAATAAGATACTACAGACTGGGTAGCTTATAAATAACAGAAAGTTATTTCTCACAGTTCTGGAGGCTGGAATTCTGAGATCAGAGTGCCAGTGTGTTCAGGTAAGGGTTCTCTTCTGGATTTCAGACTTCTCTTGGTATCTACATGGCAGAAGGGGTGAGGGAGATGTGACAGATTTTTTTAATAAAACTGTTCATCTCATTCATAAAGGTTCTACCCTTATGACCTAATTACCTCCCCCAAAGCCCCACCTACTAATATCATCACCTTGGGGGGTTAGGATTTTAACGTATTTTGGGGGGACACACACATTCAGACCATAGCAGCTATTAAAAATAAAAAAAACAACTTACATAAATGGAGAACATTTTTCTTAACAAACGGAAGTTAGGATTATAAAGATGATAGTTCTTAGTAAAACAAACTACAAATGCAGTACAGTATTTGAAATCTCTGAAGAATTTTTCATAAAACTTAGCCAACTGATCTTAAAATATGCATGTAATGAGTAAATGTGAGTAAATCTAAAAAAGAAATAGCTAAGGAAAACTTAAGATTAATAAAGAAAAAATTGTATTAGTTAATAAGATTTACTATAGTTAATACTTGCTAATTATTATGATATTAATCATAAAGTACACAGTCAAGAGTTAGAAATATATGAAAAATTTATACATGAGAATTTGACATTAATACCAAAAGAGACATCGGTACTATTAAATAGTATTGAGGCAAATTTTACCAAAGACAAAATTACATTTATATCAATCCATGCATTAAAATCAATTCCAAATTATTTAAAACACATGCAGAAAAAGAAAAAGGGAAAAGAGAAAGCTGAAAACTTTTAGAAGGTAATACAGATGAATATCCTTATGATATTAGGGTTAGAGGAAAACAGTTGTTAAATGTGACCACATTAAGATTTGAAAACTTTGACTTTAAAGATATCATAAACTCATTTAAAAGTTAAGCTAAAATTTTAAAATATTTCAGTGCACATAACTGATAAATGGTTATTAGCCACAATATATTATTGACCACAACAAATCAATAAGAAAAGATAAATGATTCAGTAGGAAATTAGAAAATGTACATACAATTTAAAGCACAAGAAACCAATATGGCCAATCAACATAAAAAATACGCTTAACCTCAATAGTCGTCAGCAAAGTACAAGTGAAAAGAACTGTTGTAGGTAAAGCGATGCCCTCCAAGGTCATCCAGGCCCTGATCCGTAGAAAGTCGGGCCTCACATGATAAAAAGGACTTTGCAGATGTGATTAAGGTTATGGGTCTCAAGACAGAGAGAGTAGCCTGGATTATCTAGATGAGCCCAATCTAATTGATGAGCCCTAAAGACAGAGAACTTGTCCAGCTGAAGTGAGAAAGGTGAAGCATAAAGTAGAAATCTGAGAAATTCAAAGTGTCATGGGGACCACACCCACCATCACTGGAGGGAAGCCACCTGGAAACGAAGAGGAGGAATGCAGACAGCATCTAAGAGCAAAGAATGACTGACAGCCCGTAAGAAAAAGGACCAGAATCCGGCCAACAACTCGACTGAGTTTTGAAGTAGATTCGGCCTCAGAGAATCTAAAAAGAAACCTAGACCTGCAAACACCTTGATTTTTTCCTTGTGAGATTCTAAACACAGGAGCAGTTGAGTCATACTATTCCCAGACTTCTGATCTACTAACTGTGAGATAATAAATGGTCGTTATTTTAAGCCACTAGATTTGTGATAATTTATTATGGCAGCAATAGAAAACTAATACAGGACCAATGAAGTATTTCACATCTATCAATTTGGCAAAGTATTAAGCAAGTATTGATGAAGATGTGAGGGACAGAAACATATATATGACTGGTGTGCTGGTAGGAGTGTAAGTTGACTTAGGGGCCCAGAGAGCGATTAGTCTCTATCTGGTTAGAATGAACACACACACACACGTTTGGACTCACAAATTCCACTCCTCCGTGTCTGTCATAGAGATGAGTGCTCATAAAGACTGTATTCAAATGCTTTTTTTTTTAGTTTGCAATAATTATATAGGTAAAAAATGGACAAAAACTAATGATCACTCAGAGAATGAAAAAATGGTTTGTTCACTTAATGGAATGTTAGGCAACCCTTTATATCTCATTTAATAATAATTTCAAAAAGAAGATAAAAATACTTAAGATTTTGAATGCTTACTCTGTAGAAGGCACTTGACCCTTAACTCTTTAAATCTTCATAGCTCTTTGAAGCAGAAACAATAGTTATCTTCATTCAAAAATGAGAAAACCAAGACCAGTGGAAATTTAATAACTCACCCAAGACCATCAGCAACAAAAACTCCAGGTTTGGCCGTTTATGTTGTAGTTTACATGAATGGTGCCCTAGAAAGTTGATCAGTATCTATGATGTGGGGCCCTACATGGAGGTCTCAAAGGTAAGTAAATATGGCTTATTAGTATGTGAACTTGGACTCTAACTCAAGTATCATGGCTCCAGAATTCATGGTCTCGATTACCATATTACAATTGCTTCAGTAAGAGGTGTACCAGTATAATGGCAATGCATGGCAGGGAACTCCAACTTAGGTACAGGTGGAGGGATTGAGGATGGACTAAAGCAAAAGACACGGAACAGTTTCATTAAAAGGACAGGCTCACAGCAGATAAAAAGTGCAAAAAGAAGTACCCAATCTCAGAGAGAGAAAGAGAGAGAGGGAGAGAGAGAGAGGAGAGAGACTGTGTTTTAGCCTCTGAAGGCCTGAAAGAAGTTTCATAGGCTCTTTCTTCTTTCTCATTTGTGTTCCTTAAATGTTTTATACGCATCTATGGCATTTAAAAAAAAAGTTCTCAGAGCTGATTCTCATCTACTGCTATCACAATGAATGACATAAAAGGTCAAAAAGAGACACTTGATATTCAAGGGAGGTGCTTCCTGAAGACCTCAGAAAGCCCACAACTTCAAAGTTGGCCATCATCCAGGCTCTTATTTCTTATTATTAGAAATGTTAGAAACCAAACATCATGGCTTTTCCCATCACTGGAGTTGAAATAATGTATATGTGTGTGAGGCAGGTGGGTATTTTCACAGAGAAACATAGGTCTTTTTTCCTGTGATTCACAAGAAAGAGAGTCTGTGTAAAGAAAAATGAGACACACATGCTAAGTATCCTGAGTGGTCAGCTAAGCCCACTCTCAAATATATACTGCAACAAAGTTATGAAAGAATATAGATAACTAACAGTATCACCCATGAAAAATTAAAGCCCCAAACATTACACCTATAGGTGCCAAGAGGCAAATGAACATTATTTTGAAATTTTAGAAGAAAACCATCATGTTCTAAATATAATAATAAATAAAAGACCTGAAATTATTTCCCAAGAAAAGCAAAACAAAAACAAAAACAAAAACCAACAAGAAACAAAACTTCACTTTTTCTAAGACAATAATGTTTTTATTGTCTAAGATAGGGTTTAGTGTTTAACAACATTCCACAAATGATTTTATAAAATTACATCACTGCATAATCTGTGGGTTTTTTTTTTTTTTTTTGATGTGTATGTGGTTTTTTCCTTCATTTTTTTAAATGGATTTCAGAAAAGGGCAATCAAGAGCTTCAGGGCTGTGATTTTCTTGCATTGCTTAGCAACAAGTGCAAATATAGATCAGCAGAAGCAAAATTAGTGACTTTTCTTTCATGCCTGCCTCTAATGTATATATAGGATCTTTGATTTTTTGGTATTTCTCATAAATTTTGAGGGTGTTCTAGACACAGACATTGTATTGTATTGCATTGTTTTTCAGTGTTTTTATGAAATGAGTCAATAAGCCTACCTTGGGCAGGGGGAGGGGGTACGGAAACAGTGGCTACATATTAAATACCATCCCTAATTACTATTTCAGTAATGTACATGACTTTGAGAATGTGGTTATTACAGTATACAATGTGAGAGGCAAATATACATATAAATTCTTAAGAAAAAAATGTGTTAACAATATTTTATTATACTATGAGAGTATATGAGTCTTTACTTTGGCTTTCCCAGAAAAAAAAAAATATATCAGAGAGAAGTCTTAATTACAAGATGAATAATTTGACAATTAGTTCTTCTCCTGGGAAAGTCAGCTATTAATTTATTAATTTACACATAGTTGGTAAGAGGGAGAGTTTATCCCTATGAGAACCATTTAGCAATATCTGGTCCAGTTAAAGACATATATAACCTCAACCAAGCAAATGCAACCCTAGGTACACATCCCAGAGAAACATTCATGGCAAGTACCCAAGGATACATATAGCAACATTTTTTAAGCTGTTGTATTAGTTTGCTTTGCTGTGTAACAAATCACCACAAGTTTAGTCGCTTAAATTAACACAAATTGATTAACTTGCAGTTTTCACGGGTCAGGACCTGGCCCATTTGCTCTGGGTCTCCCAGGGCTGAAGCTAAGTGTCAGCCAAGGCTAAGATCTCATGTGAGGCTAGGAATCCTCTCCCAAGCTCTTTAGATTGTGGAAGGAACTCAGTTTTCTTTGACTATAGGCTGGAAGGAACTAGAGACTGCCCCTCCCCAGAGGCACTTCACAACATGGCCACGTGCTTACTTAAGGCCAGCAAGAACATTCTTTTCATGTTTTGAATTTCTTCCTTTAAGGAGGGTATAGTTTCTTTAAAGGGCCCATCTGATTAGGCTAAAATCACCTAACATGACCTCCTTTTTAATAAACTCGATTGATTTCCAACCAAAGTACATTTCAAAATCCCTCACTTTTGCCTCATAATGTACACTAATCATGGGAGTGAAATCTATTATATGTATAGTCCTACTCACAACCACTAGCAGGGAGTTATCCAGGATGTGTACACCAGGGGTTTGAAGGCTTGAGGGCCATCTCAGATTTCTGCTTACCACACTGCTTTACCAAAAGTAGAAAAAATATGTGAGACCAACATGAGAATGAATAATCAATTCTGGTAGATTTATACAATGAAATACTTTTAAATACTGAAAGGAAATAAAATAGGCCTATATTTATTAACATGGATAGATCTCATAAAATGATTGAAAATTGCAAGATACAAAAAAATGGTATGGATTCTATAAAGTTTAAATTCAGTAAAACTATATAGTGTATTGTTGGGAATATACACATGGAAGTGATAATCTCTACATTCAGTTTAACAGTCATCTGTTGGAGGAAGGATAAGGGATAAGATCAAAAAGGATACATAGAGGTCACAATGTATTTTCTCTCTTAAACTGAGTAGTTGATACATTGGGGTCTAATATAATACTTTGCTTATTAGATATATTTTGCAATGAATATCAAAATATAGAATTAACCAAGAAACTCTGTTATGATCTTCATCCATAACATTCAGTCAGAATCAATGGCTTCTTTTAACTGTGTGATCTTGAAACAATGGGATTTCATGTCTTGTCACCTATTCAATTATTTCTTCGAACAAACTGAATGTAGAATTGGAATGTATAAACTGCCAAAAGTACAATCTGTGGGAGAGGGAATGGAGTGGTGAGTGCCCCAGTCCGCTCGTTTGCCCCTTCCACAAACAGCATCTGAGTGTGGTATTTATAATCCCCGGTATGCGAAGAACTGTTTCTTAACTTTGTATATCATTTGCGTGTGCCTCCATTACAACACGAAACATGTGTAAGATTTAGGGTCCACTCATGTTTGTCTGCCCCGCTGACCTTTGAGCACTTTTCATCTTTCCTACATGGAACACTTAAGGGCAGGGGAGGGGGGCATGCTCGGTGTCAATTAATGGTTCTTAAATGTGTTACTGACATCTTCTTGGTGAAATTAGAACTCGAGATAGTCAAAACACCTTGAATAGCTGAATAGAAAAAAAAAAGGTAATAACTTTTATTAATTTAACATTCTAGCTCATTTTAGTCGTGATTGAGTGGGCTGGGGTGGGTGCTATAATAATGCAAAGACTTCAGACGTTTGAAGGGATGATTTTAGTAAGTCTTGCTTATTGGAATGGTCATCAAATTGAACACATATCCAAGAAAACTACATTTCAGAGCACATTGTGGCCCATCTTTTACATTCTAATTTCTGACCTGACTTCTCCCTGTCAACTCAACTCCTTTATTTTAATGCTGAGTCCGCCTCTCTGTTCTTCCCAGGATTTGATGCCACCTACTTCATCACCCTTCTCTTTATAATCTTAAATTATACTGTTTTCAAACATCTGCTTATATTTCATTACCGTCTTTAAAAAGCAAAGAAATTAAGGAGGTGGTATATTCAGACAAGAGCCACTTAGTTACACTAAGTGACTTGATGAACACACTTCTACTATTATGATTATTTCAGCATGCTCAATCCAAGAGCAAACTCTGAGAAAACATCAAAATTTAGGGAATGAAATTTTTAAAACTAGAAAACAAACAAACAAAAAAACCACACAGCTCTCTTAATATCAGATAAAAAGTACATTTTCACATGAATCAATAAAATGAAAGTTTATGTGTATTTTGTCAACATAATGAAATACTGATAGAAATCAATAAAAATGAGGGCTGAGAAAAACTATTTCTAATTTCAAATTGCTGACTTAGTTGCTCCTTTATCCATGCTCCCATTGCAATTTGTTTATCCCTTCATTATAGCATTTACAATGCTGTGTTTTAAATGTCAGCTTCCCCCCCACCCCGAACTCATGTCTCCCCATCTAGTCTATACTAGTGTCACTCTTCCAGCCTTGTGACTCAGTTCAGGGTCATGGAATGAGGGCAGAGACATGTGTGCAATTGCCAGATCACATTTCTCTTTGTCTACAGTCTAAGCTTTGATGTGGTTCTGGAAAGCTACCTCCAACCATGTGACCAAGGCCAAGGGCCATATCCCAGAACTGTTTCTTGAGTCCCTGGGGTTATGCTGTCATCAAAAAAGATTCTATCTGAAATGGGTCTCTTATAGGCAGCATATGTTATGGGTTTTATTTTCTTACCCATTCACCACCTTGTCTTTTGATTGGAGCATTCAATCCATTTATATTTAAAATAATTATGGATAGGTATATAGTTATTGCCATTTTATTATTCATATTTTGATCTTTTTTTTCTTCTTCTTTTTCTTAACGTTTCCTATAATACTGGTGTGGTGGTGATGAACGTTTATAGCTTTTTCTTGTCTTGGAAGCTCTTTATCTCTCCTTCAATTGTAAATGATAGACTTGCTGAGTAGAGTAATCTTGGTTGTAGGTCCTTTCTTTTCATCAATATTTCGTGCCAATCCTTTCTTTCCTGTAGTTTCTGTTGAGAAATCAGCAGGCAGCTTTATGGGAGTTCCCTTGCACATAACTGCTTTTCTCTTGCTGCTTTTAAGATTCTCTGTCTTTAACTTTTGCCATTTTAATTATGATCAGAACACATACACAAACTGAAGGTAAAGAAATGGAAAAAGATAATTTATGCAAATAGAATTTTTTTAAAAGCTGAGGTAACAATATTTACATCAGACAAAACAAATATTAAAATAAAGCCTATAACAAGAGACAAAGAAGGACCCAGCGATTTTGCTTCTGGGCATTTATCTGAGGAAACCCAAAACACTAGTCTAAAAAGATATATGCATCTTTATGGTCGCTGCAGCATTATTTGTAATAACCAAGATGTGGAAGCAGCCTAAGTGCCTATCGATAGATGAATGGACAAAGAAGATACGGTGCATACATACAATAGAATATTTATTCAGCCATGAAAAATAGTGAAATCTCGCCATTTACAACAACATGGATGTACTTAAAGGGTATTATGTTAAGTGAAATAAGTCAGACATAGAAAGACACAATACTATAAAATTTCCACTTATATGTGGAATCTAAAAAAAATAATAAATGGACAAACAAAACAGAAACAAACTCATAGATACAGAGAACATTTTGATGATTGCCAGAAGGGAAGGGATTTGAGGATATGGGTGTAAAGACAGACGGGATTAAGATGTGCAAATTGCCAGTTATAAAAAGTCATGGGATGTGAAGTACAGAATAGGGAATAAATGTAATCAATAGTATTGCAATTCTATGGATGGTGTCAGATGGGTAGTAGAGTTACGAAGTGATCACTTCATAAGTTGTATAAATGTCTAATCACTATGCTGTATACCCAAAACTAATATAATATTGTATGTCAACTGTAATTGAAAAATAAAAAATTATTTAAAAATAGATTCTAAAATACTTCCCTTCCCTAGCATTTTCCTCTTTCTTTTATGAACTGTGTTAATGGTTACTATAACTCAGGCCATAAGTATCAGAAATATTTGGAAGATAAAACTGATGAACGATTTCAAAGGCAATTAGGAAAAATTAATATTTATGGTCAGGCACTGTGCAGAAACTTTGCATCCATCATGTCATGTAACACTCAAGCAACACTATCAAGTTAACACTCATCCTGATTTTATGGGAAATGAAAACATAATCTCAGAACTGTGTCCTCAATGTCACAGAAAATAAAAAATACTGGGGACACTATTCAGTGAAAGAAACTAAACTTTAAGATTCCAAAAATTATGTCCTTTTCCACCCTACAACACTGTCACCTTCTCCGAACAGGAGATGTTTACAAGGAACTGTATTTGTCTACTGTTATCTGTTTCCCAGTCGCCCTTATTATGTGGCCTCATGGGAGATCTCTTGAATTCTTGAAATTGCTATCAGCCACTTCATCTCCTCTGCGGAAGCAACTCAATCATGATATCAACGAATTACTCTGGGTTATATTTGGTTTATCAAAGTTGAAGTATGTAATGAAGTCCATGGTCTCTAGTGAATCTGGAGAGCAACCTATTCTTTAGACATAGGTAACATTTTGATCCTTTTAGAGGCAAAATCACTGAGACTTCCAATCCAATTGCATTCCTCCTTTGCTGTTTTGGCCCCCTCTAATAAACCTTTGTTGATTCCTTTACTCATACTAAATTTTTTTAAATTCTGACACTTAAAAATCTCATTTCAACTTTTGGTCCATTGCACAAAGAAGATATTTTCTTTGCTCTTCTGCCTACCCTCATCAAATTCTGTCCTTGGATTTGAGACTGTCCTACTACAGTCTAGAGGTCATCCCTTCTCTCCTCCCACCATCTGTTTGCAGAAATCTGACTCTCCAACTACTCAGAGTTAAATCATCAACTGATAGATGCACCCACTGGTATTTAAGAGAGGGTCTCACTATAAATGAAGCATGCCTTGCCCTTTTACAGTAAAATGTAAACCTAGCCTCTGATACCCACATTTATTCCGAAGGTTTTTCATTAGAGAAGCAGTAAAGACGACAAATTCTGGAACCAGAGGACCTTTGTCCAGCTGGATCTACCAATTACTGTTTATGCGATCTTGAGCAAGTTACTTAACTTCTCTGTGACTCATCTGTAAAAGGAAGTTGTAGAATCATACTTACCTATGATATTTAGTAAGAATTAAATTGATTAATTTGTGTACAATACTTAGAAGAGTACTTGGCACATAGACAGCACTAGTTATTGTTAATGTATTAACTCTCTTTAACAATAGACTCCAGGCTCCCCCTTTTCCAAAAACAAACTCCCACCAGACCTCACATTCTCAGCTCGTTGTTATGTTTTCAATCAATTATTTCCCCCCGTATTGTTACAGATTTTCCTCATTCCCCAATTCCTCTGAGATCTATCCTTCTTCTTTATATGCTTCCAGAAAAAATAATCCCTTACAATTTCAAACAACGGAGAATACACGGAAGAAATGAGAACTATAATTTTCACCTTAGGTAGAGCAGCGCCATTCTCTAATACCTGTCTTATAACAGATCTCACATAATCACTTTTGTTTGCCTTACCTGGGTTCTCACTTTCGCTCCAAACCAGTAATTGCTAGAAAGAGAGACAGATAATTAGTAGATAAGCATTTATCTCACCATGTCACCGCCTTCTAACCCCGAGAGGTCCCCATTGCTCCTTGGATCCAGCTGTCTTTATGCTCTAATGGCTAAAGGTTGCACCTGGTCTGCAGCAGCAGTTGAAAAAGAGCTTAAAATTAATCTTAAGCATAGTTCAAATATTTTTTCTTTTCCTCTTCTGGTTTCTTTGGACACACATACAATATAGTAATGCTATCATATTCTGAGTGATTCAGAGATAATTGTTAAAATTCACAGAATTTTAAATACCCAAAATCTAATCCATCCTTTTATGACCCATAATTATCAAAAAGACAGTTATATAAATATATTGCATTTATTCAATACTAAAAATAGAGTGTAAATACTTTAAATTTACAGTAATTGGCATCTCGGGGTAATCAAAATTATCAAGTAACTCAAATTATGACTTAATATGTAATTAGTACTATTGTGTTTTTTTCTTGAAAAGGGGATATCCTCATATTTCAGAATCACAGCGTGATGTTATTTTTTAAATCCTGTAAATCATAATAGACAGTTTGTTAAACCATAAGACAGTTTGTTAAACACCACATATTATTAGTGATAAACATCGAAATTTCTCATCACTTGTTTCTTTAGCGTGTACTTTAGATTTCTCAAGTAGATATACTGTTCATAGTAGCACACGTATATACTATAATCGTTATAAGAACAATCATCAAGTAAAATATGCTCTATTGTTCTTGCATGTTCAGGCTGCTATAACAAAAATACCACAGACTGGGGTGCGTATAAGCAACAGAAATTTATTTCTTGCAGTTCTGGAAGTGGGGAAGCTCATGATCAAGGAACCAGCAGATTCAGTGTCTGGTGAGGGCACAGTCCCTGGTTCATAGATGGCTATCTTCTCGTGTCCTCAGATGGCAGAAAGTGCAAGGGAGGTCTCTGAGGTCTCTTTTACAAGGGCACTAATCCTGTTCATGAGAGCTAATCATTCCCAAAGGTCCCACCTCCAAATATCCACTGGGGATTAGAATGTCAATATATGAATTTAGTGGGAATACATTCAATCTATAGCATATATCAACAAAAAGATGTCTAAAACTCATACAGTACTTATATTTTAGTAACTACATGTATTATACGATTAACCAATATGAGCATAGTAGCTTCTCAATTTCAAACATCAAAATTTCTCTTGTAAATTTAAAATCAGTCTAAGAAAACACAAACATAAATAATAGACAGAAACATGGTTATAGTTTATTACTAATGTGGCAAAAACTAGTAGTTTTCACCTTATAGCCATTCTCCACTTTTTCTGTAATGGTCTGCTCCAATTTTAACTAAAAATATGACTCCCTAAAATGAAAAATGCATATCTCAGTCCCACTCATGTACCGATATATAACCAAATGGCTGAGTCCTGCTATGGAAAGTAAATATAAATAATGTGTACGGCTGATAGAAAATGCCCTTATAAGACAGTGTTTTCCTTCTTCTTTTCACCTTTTCTGACATCCAGAATATTAATATAATGGTTGAAGCCTGAGAAATCATCTGAGGCCATAAGGTGAACTTGGGAAAAGAAATGATATATAGCAAAGCAACAAGAAAAAAGCCAGCATCCCTGGTTTGGAATGCCACATTAGTTAACTTTGGAATTCTTTATATTTTCATCATCGATAGGGTATTTCACAAAATTTGGAATATTCATAAAATGGAATTCTATAGACCAAATGAATTAACTGCAATTTCATGTAAACATATTTTTTTCACTAGAATGTAGTTGAACAATATAAACAACAGTATAATAGAGCATGATTTATTTTCATATGTAATATTCTAGAACACATAAACTAAAAAAAGAATTAGAATTATTAACATATGTAATAAACATAAAACAAACCAAAAGAGTAAATACAAAATAATTCTGGAATGAGAAATAATTTCTATTTCTAAGTAACAAAAAGTCAATCTTTCTAGAGCAATTATTAAAAAGAACTAAATAAGTTTTGAAAAATCATAGTTTATAGATGTCAGAGACCTGTGGGCACAAGAAGAATGACCTAGACTAAAATTCCAGGCAAGGAAGAAGCTTTGTAAGTGAGCTGACGATCACTGGCTATTCTCATCCCTTGGAGTCTTAAGCGGTTTGGTTCACAGGTGAGGGTCAAGCTTTCCCCAGCAGACAGCCTCTAATGGGAAAAGAGGAGCCAACAGAGCTATCGATTGTCTCATGGGGCTGACATGACACATTGGAAACTAAAGAAGTTCTAGACAAATAGCCAGTGTTCCTCAGAGGGCCTGCCTGATTGCTAGGGAAAGTGGGAGACTGGAGAATAGGTGAAAGTTTTGTTAAAGAGAGCAAAATAGTCCATATTCTCACAATGCAGAGGAAAAAGGTTGCACAAGAGGTGGAAGCCCACCACAAATATATAGTCAATATTCTCTTAATACATATGCTATCATTTGAAGTTGATGGGAAGGAAGACTAAAGAGATAAGATGAAAACCCACAAAGGACAGAAATAAATCTTCTGCAGTCATTCAGAATTGAGGGAAAGAAACAAACCATAAAATTTTTCTTGAGAAATGTAATTATCGCGCTAGATGCAGGAAGAAATACACACACACACACACACACACACACGCACACACACTTTGTTTTCTGCTCAAACATTTGAAAGTGAGGGATAGACATCCTGACACTTCATCTCAAAACATTTTAGCATGTATCTTCTAAACAGGGATGCTTATAGCATCTATTTGATACAATGCTGGAATAGATTTATCAAATGAGAGAGAAATAATCTATGTGTTGAGGTCGCTATTGTTCTGAGGTTTTCTCTGAGAGCTAAATTTAGTTCTAAACAAATAACACTCATTACACTGAATTAAATAATTACACGATTTACATAATTTATAGTGTAATATATATCATATGACTATAAACCTTTTATGTAACATTCTGATAAACAATAAGAAGTAACATTTTTATTGTTATTTCCCTGGGAATTAGCAATTCGAATCTTTTCTTTGAATATCTTCTTTATTTCGGAAAGCCCTCAAAGGAAATACAGGCATTTTCAACAGTATTTGTTTCTCAATTATTTTGATTTGCCTGTAAGGGAATTAAAGTCAAATACCATTTATAAACCATCTATAGAAGTCACTTCCTTAAAAATTAAGTAAGTAAGAAATAAAATTTGAGAAACTGGAGATCTAACACAAGGAAGGAAGTGAAGGAATTCTCTAGTATGGCATCCTTGTGGCAGGCTTTGAAAGCAGTCGGTACTAGCATAGAATCAAAGCATGAATATAAAAGATACATGGAGAGATTTCTAAGCAATAAAAAGGATCAGATACATTATCAGATAAGTTATTGGAAAAATTTTATCGAGAATCAGAATTATCCAAAGATTCAAGAAAATTGAAAATTTTCATAACAAAAAGATGTAAAAGAAAGAAAATATATGACAATGCTATTTTTTGCCTAATCGTAATGATGAAGTTATTAAATAATCTTTTAACATTAAAGAGGCATATAAATTTATTGGGAGAAAAGAGGAAAGAAAGTAGTTTCATTGTTTTAAAACCCTTATCTACCATCAGAGGAAGTCAATAAAGTTCATAATTTATAAATCTGTATATTGTATTGTATATGTACTATTTTGAAAGCTGAAGTTAAATATCAGGAAAAAAACCCTAAATACATTAAAAGTTCTTTCTCATGAGAATCACAATTTGGACTGCTGTATATGAACATTTCAAATATCATGCCTCTATTTTAATGAAATTTAAATTAATTTTTAAAATTAGATCTTGACCTCCCTTCTGTATGCTACTTCTTTCCTTCTTTTTTTGTTTTTCTGTAGTTATGATTCAATGGCACAATCGGCTTGCTATTTATTGTTATTTCAAGCAGCATTCACATGAACACTGATTTCAGATGCCACATGCATAAAATAACTTTGACATATTTCTCCCCTAATCTGTAACCTACTTGTCCCATCCTTTGAGTTAAAGGCTATGATTGCTTTTTCGGAGATGTTCTCATTTTGAACCCGAGGTACACATAGTGCGAGGAGGAAGAAAGATGAGTGATTGAGTTGGGTAGCTGTCAGCCTTTATAAGTTGATGAATCCACACTCAATCACTTCTGAAATTTTGTCAAATGTGCTCATTCCCCCTAGTGAGGGTTTTATGTTTCTCCCATGTTGAAATATGTTTGGACTTCAATTCGTTCTCACAAATCAGTAGGAAGTGCTGGGAAATTATAATTCCTTAGCAGTTCTTTCTTCTTTTGGAGGATTCTGATGTTGTTATAAACTTGTACTCTAGAAAATTTCCCTAGGCTATTCCCCTGGTTGCCTCTTTCACCCTTCAGTTTGCCTCTGTTTAAATTAGAAGGTTTGAGAAACATTTGTATGAACTTTATTAATTCACTGACCTCATCTACTGTAACTCTAGAAGGTGAAGACAGAATAAGTTATGCCTTATCATACTTGAATTTTCTGTTTTATTTCCCATGGCTGCTACTTTTCAGAGTCTATGGCCTGATGACTGAAGATGTATCATTTCTTCTTTTATTTTTATTACTGTTTGTGCTTTTCCTTTTCCTTTTAATTTCCAGATTTAAGTATTTGTTGTTCTTCTGTTAAATCTAGAAATAATTCATTCATCATTGCTCTTCAATCTTTCTATGGAAATCAAATGTTTTTAAGAAAATAAAGCATCTAGAAGTCACATAAGTTGTGATTAGTTATTGTATATAGTTATATGAAATTTTCTCTGCAGCTAAGGTTTGATTTGGTTTGGTTAGTTCTATTTTAGTTGGGGGTCATGTGGTTTATTATTCAGATTTAGAGGTATTTCACAATTAAAGTGGGCAGAATTGATAAACACACTGGAATCATACGTGAGGACAAGAACTGTCCAGGGCACACCCAAGTATATCATCATTCAAGGTCCAGTGGAATATATGGAAATGGTTCGCACTTACTTCTGTGTATGCTTCAGTAATGGCTGGTCATCCCGAAGGCAGAGTGACTTCCAGTAATGCTCCTACCACTCGTGTGCCATGACCCGTATGTTCAGGGCCAGAGGTCATGATGCCTTGACATGATGCATTGTGACATACATAATTCAGTGTTTTTAATTTTGTATACTCTTTCTTCAGTACATGGCCCTCAAAGTTTTCTCAGTTTCAGGTTTCACTAAACCTGGAACTGTCCTTAAGTATGGCCTAATTGTTTTGGGTTCGGTCTTAATTCCTCATCCAACTCTGGTATATTGCCCAGGTAAACCTGGGTAAAATACTGAATTTGTCTGAAATTCTATTTTCTCATCTGCAAAATGAGGGTTCGATTATCTACCACATAGGATTCAGGGTGGGTTAAAGATGTTTTAAATGCCAAGGTCAGTCCCTAAAAATATCAAGCAACTTAAAATTATAGTTATTTTAACTATTATTACAAAGCAAACACAGACAACACTAGTACATATAATAACTGATCCCAACTTTGTGTTCATTCACATTTTTGCCTAAAAAGGCCAAATCAGGAAAGCAGAGGAGACATATTAACAGACTAGTCGAATTCATCAACTATTATATTTCATCCTTGCTGCATTTTAGTTTCTCTCACTACACTAGGATTTCTACAGAAGTCTGAAAAGAACCATCCATATTCCTGTACACTAAAATTCAGTCAATTCTGTTCAAAGCTAGACTAAGAAAAGTGGGTGATGTCAGAAAAATACATTAGAGCCCCACCTAACAGAGAGCAAGGAGAAAGCTTATTGCCCTGGATATGTACACTATGCAATATACTGTTGATGTATTATAGCATTGTTCTCTTGAAACCGATATAATTGTATTAATCCGTGTAACCCCAATAAATTTAATAAAATTTTTTAAAATGTCATCTATTCCAACTAATATTCTAAGAATATTTGTCCTACTTTAAGTAATAAGTCTAGAAGAAAAGTGCTTTTTATTAATAAAATTGGCATACAGAAATAGATTTGCTCATTAATTTTCCCTGGCTGAGACAAGGTCAAAGATGTGAAGAGATTTGAAAAAATATTTCCTATCTTTATGTATTATTTATTCTCCTTTCGGTGTTTGCAATTTTACATAGCAAACAAACTAATCAAAAAAAAAAAAAAACCTCTAACATTTGTAAAAGTCTGTTAACATATTAAAAACTTTGAAATTCCAAATATAAAATAAACCATTAATTTTCTGTAAGTGGACTACTCAATATGGTGTTGGCTTTCAGAATTTTGGTTATATGTAGAACGTTTATTTGTTTATTACCTCTTTCAGCAGGGCCAATTTGAATTTCAGCAATTAAATGAGAATTTGCATGCTAAAATCTGGCAGAGAGCTAGTTCAAAATATTTGTTGAACAAATGAATGATTTAATGACTAGCTGAATAAATAAATGGAATACATTGTTTCAGCTATACTTTCCATAAAATTGGATAAAATGCAAATTTAGCTCTCCCACACTGCTCTATAAAATATTTGGTTCAGATGTGCTTCCCTGCTTCCATTTTACAAAATATTTTAGATCTATTTTTATTCTAAAAAATTATGCAAATCACACTTAATCACTCTATTTCAGTTCTGAATGAAATATTTCCAGTTATTCACAATTAGTTTGATAGCTGCGGCTATTAAACCAGTTTTCATGCTTATTTCATCTTGCTAGTTTATTCATTTGTTTACAATTTTTGAGGTTTCATAGTAATTATGGGGAGAAAAATTATTTATATATTGTAATACTCTTAGAATAAATAATTTCTGCCTACCATCCATATTTGCCTCAAAACCAGACATGCAAATAAAACCTTCCTGTATAACTTTAACCCATGTCGTTTGAGGTGCAAATATCTAATTCAGAGAGGTTTTGGTTAAAAATAAAAATAGAATAATAATTAGGCCTTTATTTTGTTAACCTTATGGCATGTTATGAGTTTAAGTATAAATTATAGCACCTGGATCCCTATATTATAATTGTCCTATAACTTATGCAAGTTAAGATTTCTTGTAATCTTTACAGAGAAAATGAAAATAAATAATTTTTGTTCTTGGTAAGTAATGTTTCCGATTATTCTAATATCAATTCACCATTTCTTCCCCATCGCCATCCATCCTCCCACATGAACACCTTCACACATGCTCTCTTGGACAAAGAAACTCCCTCTCCCCCTGTTTTCAACATTTAAATTTTCTAGTCATATGTGTACTCTCCTTAGGTTACTTTTCTTTGTTTATGAATCATTTACACATTTACCACTGGGGTATTAACTCACTTAGGTAATATATTTTGCCTAAATAGATTTCATCAGAGTTTTTAAAAAGAGCAAACCTTAAATAATATTTAAGTCATTCAGAGTGCCTCAGCCTCCTAAGGGTTGTAAGTGTGTGCCACTTGCATCTTTGCTCTGAAACCATACAGCTAAGAATGCTGGGCAGTTGTCCCTCAGAAGTCTCAGCAGAAACTTGAGATAGATAATAACTGCAAAAGGAAACCTCCAACTAGGACTTTCCCCTCTGAATTTTCCCTGAATCCATAACCCACACACACTGTGAGAGATAATATAGGATTACATTTTTTAAAGTCACTACATTAGAGAATGATATGTTACGCAGCATTAGATAACTAACATAAATTCTTATTCTATGGTTTCGTTTATGCAAAGTTTTAAAAACATGCCAAATGAAATGATAGGATTTAGGATTATATACTGAGGTAATGAAAGTACAAGTTTTTAAATAATGAGAAAATTCTTTTCATGAAAAATAAGCGAGGGGTTTTCTTTGCTAGCAGAGAGAACCTTGCATTTCAATCAGTATTGCATGTAACTATAGATTTCAATAAGCATTTTAATTAAAATAAATCAAAGGTAAATTGCAATGCAAGATAATGTATTTTATACCTGATGTATTTTAGAGACTGAGGGAAATTTTGCTGGAGGAGAAAGGACTACGTTTGAATCTTGAAAGAAGATAAGAGTTGAATTAAGTGCAGAATAGAAGGTGCTCCCTGCACAGGCAGGAAGTAAGTTTAAGGTCACAGGCGAAGAAGAGAGTTTGGGCCTTTGTCCACAGTCACTTAGCTGCTATTGAAATATTTTAAGCATGGGCAGGATAAGATCAGACTTAACGCTTTAGAAAGGAAAAGGCTGGTAAGGGGTGGAGACAAGTTCGGGAGGCGTCAACAATAGAACAGAGCGCTCCTATTCAGATACCGTGAGCACCTGAATTAAGAATATAACAACCGCCCTAGAAAGGCTTCCCCACACCAGTTAACAACTCTAACCTTCTAGTTTTTAAAGCCAAAATTTGAGTATTCTTGACTGCTCTCTCTTTTTACATACCTCACACTCTATGCTTTGCCAAATTCTGTCAGTTTTTCTTTCAAAATGTATCCAGAATCGGATGACTTTTCAGCAGCCCCACGGCTGTCACTCCCAACCAAATCACCGTTGTCTCTCCTTCAGATTACTGCAATGATCTCGTATCAGGCATTTCTGCTTCCATGTTTGCCTTTGCTCAGGCTATCCAGAGTGGCTGTTAAAACAGAGATAAGATTATGTCAAGTCTCTGCCCCAAACCCTCCAATAGCTTCCAGTCTCACTGAAGGTGGAAGCCAACGTGCTTTCAGCGGCCCTAGTATGCTCACCTTCCACAAACTCTCTCAGCCTTGTTCAGTCACTGCAGCCATGCTGATCTGGTTCTCTCTATAGCCTCTGCCTCAGGGACTTTGCCATTTCTGTTCCCCTTCCTCAGCATTCTTCCACTAAATATCTATAAGCCTCACTCACTTGCTACCTTGAGGTCTTTACTCAGATCTAACTTTCTCAGAGAAGTGATTCCTGGGCACCTTATATAAAATTACAGCCCTTCCAGTTTTCTTTATTTGCCCTCCCTACTCAATAATTGGTTGTAAATATTTTCTCATCTATTTTACTTAATTACGTTCTTTATAATCTGTTTCCTCACTTTCATTCATGGGAGCTGGGAATTTGTAAACAAACATAGAATAAGGACAGGCACATATGTGGTAGGTACTCAATAGATATTTGTTATATGAATGAGTAGATTAAGAAGGTACATTTTATTATACTTGACAACGTGATAAATGAGGACAGGGAAGAAGTCAAGGACAGCTCTCAAGTTTTGTCTGTGTTAGAACTATCCACGATCTCCCTTCACCATATGCAAACTCTTTTTAGTCCTAGGCCCTAAAAGATTCGAGTCAATTAATTCAGAAACAAATATCTTAGGAAAAATGACATCTTCACACAATTTTAAATACCAAAGTTTAACAAATTCTGAAATATTTTTTAATAATCATTTTTCTTCAAACCCAGCATACTAATCTTTAATAAAGAGAAAGCAAGGGTAAAAAGAGAGTTTAGAATTAAAATACCTGGGATTCTTATTCTACTTTTTTTCCCATAATTTAGGAAAATTGCCTAAACTCCATTTATAATTAAAAAATTTACAAGTGATTGTTATAATCATGTAAAAGTTTTCAGAACTAAGTTCTTCATGGTAACAATCAAAGATTATAGCTAAAAGTTTTTTTTCTTCCTTATTATAAAATCGTTTCTTAGTGATCTACATTGATCATTATTGTAAGTAAAATGTTTTGCTCGTGTTACCCCATTATCTACCAATCAAAATCTCTATAATGTTTACAAGATTCTATCATCTCTTAATGCATTTGTCAAAATTAAGAAATCTGAAAGAAAAAAATGTCCACATAGTCCAATTACATATCACTGAAAAGGTCAGCAAGATGTCAACATTATGGAGTCGTCTGGAAAATCTCATGACGATGTTTTAGCTGAGAGTTCAAAGCTAAGTGGTCAGGCTCCTGACAGGGGAATCTCTCACAGGAAAAAAAAAAGTGTAACAACGTCCATATGGATAATAAATGCTGGTTTGACTATTACCCTGTTGAAAAACAACGCTTTGGGGAAAGGTGACATCAACTGGCTCTTCAAGCACATTGTATTGCTTCTGGCAACTAAAGGTCATTTGTTCTTCCACATATTTTCCATATTAGAATGTGCATTGGGCTTGCAATTAATACATTCTGGAATAAATTTCTAGTTCATCATAAAGATCTTGTAGATATTTACTTCAGAGATATGAAAATATTTCCAGAAAACGACTTGTGCAAGAATGTTCATAGCAATTTGTGTCTTCATAGCTTCCAATTGAAAAATCCCAAATGTCTAAACATGAACAAGAGAATAAAAAGATCATTTGAGATATTTTCATATAACAAATACTATTTAGCAATAAATAAGAACAAATTAATGATACACAAAAAACATGGATGAATCTCCAAAAAAGTATTTTGAATGAAAGAAGTTAGACACAAACAGCATATTGTACAATTTCATATATCTGAAGGAAAGCAGAGAAACTATTTTATTCTGATAGAAATCAGAACAGTGAGGGCTAATTGTGAGTGATAATTGACTGGAAAGAGGTTTGAGAGACTATTTTGGGATGACGTAAATTCCTCTAACCTAATCAGGGTGTACGTACTATTATCCAAATTTATTGAGTCACATACTTAAGACATGTGCATGTCACTGTGTGTAAATTTCATTTCAATAAAAAAGAAAAAATTATCAAGTGATAGACAAATATAAGGACACTTTATTGCACACTTCACGAAGGTAATTAATGTCAAGATTCTTAAAACGTACATAAATCTGATTTCTAAGAAAGTAATCGTGGACACATGAAATAAAGATCTATATGTACTTATTAACTTAAGCATAATTTATCTATTAGTGAAAATTGGAGTGAAACTAAACAAACCCTCTTGTGTACATTAGAATACTAAGCACCCCTTTAAAATATTTCTTCCTGAATGCTTGGTAAGAGGAAAATGTTTAATATTATATTACAATCAATATATATTAATGTTATTCTACTATATTAATATTATACATTAATCATGTAATATTATATTATTGTTAATACATACTATATACATCTTAGATTGTTAAGTAAAATATTTACAACATCAAACATCGTAGTGCCATATGAATAAATGTAGAATAGCCAGATCCATGTGTGTATGTATAAATGAACTTACACACGTGTACTTAGGAATATGTGCCCACATCCATGCATAGAGAGCCCATATGGACTCAGACTGGACATGCTTTGTGCTCTTTCTTTCCAGCACCATTGGAATAGCTTTGTTATTGACTATTTTATTTTACTAAGTGTGCCGATTGCATTGTACGGTGTTTGGCAGAGTATGCATTTAAGGTTTGCTTATCGCACAGAGCAGTCAGTATCTATGGTTCTTCTAAACTGCTATAGTTCTCTGTACTTAGAAGTTGCATTGAGCCTGGCTTGCCTTTTACTTGTAATATAAATGATAACGTAATTCAGCAACATACTTTCTTTCCATGTCCAGTGGGAGAAAGGAAGAAATCCATTCCTGGAGTGAATGTCTTCTCTTTCTGATTCTTCTCCCCAATCTCACTGATGACGCCATTCAAAGTCAGGACCAAGCCCTGTACTGCTGAGTTTCCAGTGGAATTCTTTATCCTGAATGGCTTAAAACTGGGTTCTTGTTCCAATTTTTAGAAATCCTTACTATAATTGGCTTAGAAAATTAGAGCACATCTTTGCAACTGGAGCAGCCATTGACCCTAGCTCTGCCTGGATTAGAATCCCAGCACTGTCCCTTGCTGTCTATGAAACCTGGGCAGGTTACCTCAATCTCTCAGTACTTTGGCGATAATGCGAGGCTCTCATAGAATTTTGTGAGGATTAAGTACATTTAAAGTGCATAAAACTGACCTGGCATTCATAGGGCTCCATGACATGGCTATTACATTTAAATTTGTATTACCATGAGATCTATGGATATGAAGGGCAGGAGTGGGTCCCAAACAAAATTATACTTCTATTAGGTAGAATGAAATGTATGCTGGGTAGTTAACCAATAGGGACTACTTTAAATTATTGCCTCCTAAAATAGACTTGAAAAAAGATTAATTTATTATTTTAAAAGATGACTAAGGCTACCACTGAATGTATAATTTATAAAAAATTATTTTTGATGAAATTGACAAGTGAATCCTTAGTCATTTAACTATTTGGTCAAAATGAGATGCATACGTCTTTTCTTATTGTTCTACATAAAAGGCGGAAATGGTAATAAGCAACTTAAAGTGTAAGTCATACAAACTAATGAAATAAATTCCTACCATCCATTTGGATTCTTCAGTCGATCATTTTAGGGAACTAAATGTAAAGTCTTTGGAAAATTGAAAGAAAGTAGGGTTTCTAATACTTAAGGCTTTATTAAGGAGAGTTACAGCTTAAAATCAGTAACTAAAAAGAAATAAAGTTATTAATTAAAAATAAGTGACAAACTAAAAGATATGGATATGAATACCTTCTCAATCATCTATTTTGCACTCCTAAATTATATTCGCTTGTGTAACGTTATTAGCTAGAAAAAATAAGTATTTGGCAAAGGCTAATGGGACTGCCTTATTGGCTTAAACCAATCTTAACTTCTAAAAATTAGATACATGGATGGGGGAATATCAGCTAGTTACCTCCTATTATCTACTTCTAGGTACATAAATAAATTAAAGTTTGTTTCTCAAATGTCACAAAAAAACCCCCACAAATATTTATATAAGAAATATTTCACTCATGTCCAGTTATTGCTACCATGTGGCATATTACACTGTATACTTTTCCATAAGGATAATTCAACATTCTTTTTCATAAATGATCTCTTTATTTGTGCATTTGTTCATTTGGAATCAGTGCTAAATAAATAAATAATATTTAAATGGTTCCATAGAAGTATATCATTCATCATTAAGCTTAGCAGTTGTTTTACCTTATTTAGATAGGTCGCATTTTATTCATTGCCCAAAGATAGTTGGACTGCGTAAATGTCTAAATCATACCCAATAGTCATTTTGGGAAATACTTTGTGTGTAAGGGAAGTAGGAGTTGCAAATTTTTTAACAGACCGATGAATGTGCGCTATTGACCCAAACATTACAACAATTTCAAAAGTGTTTTAGCTGAATTTTAATTTATTAGATAAATGATTTTGACATTTAATACATGTTTTATTTAATAAGATTCACGCCTGATTGCACATTACTTTCTGCTTTTTAAATATAGTTCATTTGAATAGTTCCCTTGTCTAGTGTGAGGTCAAATGAAATGCTTGCAAATGGTAGCAATGTTGTGGCACAAGCCTTTCATTTATTCGCAAAGTGTAAATAAACCCCATACTGTAGCAGTCACTGAAGATACAAAAATCAAAAATCCAACCACTTAAGTGACTTTGAGCTCACCATTTAAGATTGTTAAAATTGTCCAACAAAATAAGCTTTACGGAGAAGGCTTTCTTTTTCCTTGACTGGTGTGTGGGAGGGGAGAATGATCCAACTTGAAAGGGACCAACATAATTTTTAAACGTTTTAAAATAATACAGAAATTGAGGGCTTAGAAATTTTTTCATGAAACTGACTTAAATAATATTTAAAATGGATTGAAAATATAATTCCTCAATAAAATGGGGGCTTTCTACTCCCTACATTTCTCAGACATCACTACCTTTTCACAAGTACATTAACCAAGGGCCACAGAGATCAGTGTTGCATAGGACAATTTTTTATCCTCATTCATTTTCGATTTTTGTTAAATGGAAATAATACAATTATTTGTTAATAATATATCTTGACTCTCATCAGCTTGAGAACTTCTTTTTGGTTAAGAATGATATTTTATTCTATCTGGGCTTTGAACTCACTGACTGGAAAGTGGAGGCACTGATTTTTGTCAGGCTCCCTTCTCTACTCCAGTCACTACTCCGTACATCTAGATATCTCTCTTGACTCCATTATCTGCTTCGAATGCTCGCATATAATCAATCATCATAAGCAGCATGCTCTCCTGTGTTTTCCTTTTTCTCATAAGCACCTGAATCTCTCTAGTCCCGCTGCCACTACTATCATTCTGAATTTATCATTTAGCTTCTAGATTTCTGCTTGTTTTCATTTCCATTGCTCCTTGGCTGGTCCTGTCTGGTTCACTATATGCCATAGAGTCTATTCAGGCATTTCTAGACGTAAAGCAGATGTTGCCTAGGCTTCTTCCGTTACACTCAGATAATGTTCACACTCCCCAATGTGGCCTTCAGGGAACCACACGATCATGGCTCCAGCTTACTGCTCTTATGAATCTCTATCACATCAGAGCCCTTCCCACAATTTATTGAATTGTGACTCTGACATTAGCTGGTGAGCCCCATGAGGTACTGTGGTTTTGTTTGTTTTTATTTTGTTCTGCTTTGTTTTTGTGTGTCTTCTCAATGTCTAGAAAAATGCATTTTTAAATTTTTCTACATAAAAGTTTTTCACATTGGTAGAAAATTGGAAAAAAAAAAACATAAAGACAAATGTGTACCCTCTGGCATGAGTCAACAAATTTAAAAATCAACAAAGTTAACGTTCGCAATATAAAATAGTTGATCTAGATTGAAGTCTCCTCTTATTTCCTTCTCTAATCCAATCCCTTTAACCTTTTCTTAAAAGTCAGTCACTATACTGAAATTAGATAGATAGATGATAGATTGATAAGTGATAGGTAGATAGATAGATAGACAGACAGATAGATAGTATGATATATTGATAAGTGATAGGTAGGTAGATAGATAGACAGACAGATAGAGACAGACAGACAGATGAGAGAGATTTAGATATATATATATCTTATATCTACATTTTAATATTTTTACTAGATATTTATGCATCTACGTAAGACGAAGGGTACAAACTAGTTGTAAAATGAATAAGTTCTGAGGATATAATATAAAGCATAATGAGTATAGTTAATAATACTATATCATATAATTAAAAGATGCTAAGATAGTAGATTTTAAATGTTTTCACCAGAAAAAAAGAAATGGTAATTATGTGACAAGACAGAGGTATTAGCTAATCACACAAGGAATTCTATTAAATCAACACCTTGTACACCTTAAATTTACACAGTGTTGTATATAAATTATATTTCAATGGAGCTGAAAAAAAATAAACTGTAAGACAGTATATTCTAGAAAGATGGAGACCTCTTTTGTTCAATGTTACATCCCAATATATAAAATAGAGCAATACATAAATATAAATAAATAAATTACAAATATAAATAAATATATTACAAATATTGTTTTATATAATAAATACGTAAAAATATATTTACCTCTTTAATGAGATCAAAAACATTTAGAAGAGTGTATATATCATAGATATAAAGTTCAATGTATTTTTACTGGTGAATATGCCTGTGTAATCACAATCCAATTAAGAAATTAAACAACAGCATCATTGCAGATCTTCTCTTCCCTCTATCTTAAACATCATGACTCTTTGATTTCTAAAACCATAGATTAGCTTTGCCTGTTTGTGTGCTTAATATAAATTAAGGCATGCAAATATTATTCTTTTGGAATATGTTTCTTTCTTGTAGCATTATATTTATTACATTCATCTGTGTTGTTATATGCCATTCATTTATTTTCATCACTATATAATATTTCATTGTATAAACACCACATGTTTTAATTTTTCTAATATTGAAGAACATTGATGCTGTTTTTATTCTTTGGCTAAAGTAATTAATGGTGGTATCTTCATTCATGATATTTGGTGTGCATATGTGTGGCTGTGTATTAGGTAAAAAATACCTATAAATGGGATTGTTGGGCTAGTATTTATATATATGCAGTTCTAAGACATAATGTCAGTTTTCCAATGTGGCTTCACCAATACAAATTCACATTTGTGTATGAGAGAGCTCCTGCGGCCCAACATCGTTACCAACGCTTGATATTAATATTTTTTTTACTCTTATCATTTGTGTATGAGAGAGCTCCTGCAGCCCAACATCGTTACCAACGCTTGATATTAATATTTTTTTTACTCATCATTCTGATAACTAGGTAATGAGATTAATTATGAAAATATTTTATTTTACTTTTCCATGATGAACACTTTTTTATGTAGTTATTTGACATTTGAATAATCTCTTTTATGAAACACACATTAAGGTTTTTGTTCCATTCTTTATGAGTTATATTTTTTTAATTGACTTAAATGAGTTTTTTAATATATTTCAGACACTAGTCCTTTATTGGTAACATGTATTCAAAATATTTTCTCCTAACTTTTCTATGTGCTTAATGTTGTGTTTAAATAAACAAACAAAAAATTGATTTAATAGAACCCATTGTAACCTTTTTACTCTTTTATTTAGTGCTTCCAATGTCTTTATTAAGAAATATTTTTGACCTCAACTTTTTCCATCTCACGTCATAAATGCAGTCACAAATATTACTTTGTACATACTTGATTTTTCACTTTGAACATTCAGATCTATAAATGTAGCTAAGATTGGCTTTAATGTACAGTGTGAGGTTAATATATTGAAGTGAAACTTCATTTTTATCCTATGGCTATCCAGTTGGCATAGAATCATTTGTTTAGAGAACCATTCTTTGAGATACCACAATTTAAATACGTGGAGTATTAAAACACTTGTGCATTGTAAAGATATCCATTCTTCCAAAAGTCATTTTATTGACCAGAGCAATCTGAATGAATACCCCGGCAGGTTGTATATGGAAATTGGCAATCTGAACCTGAAATCTGTATGAAAATGCAAAGAGCCAAAATAGTCTAGACAGTCTTAAAAAAGAAGAGTCAATTTAGAAAACTGACACTACCACATAGAAAGACCCATAAAAGATTTATAGTAATAAAGGCAGGATGGTATCGGTGAAATGACAAATAGTCCATTAGGACCAAATAGAGAATACAGAAAGAAACCCACACACACATGATTGTTCAATTTATGATAAAGATGATGCTACAATGTCATGGAGAAACTTCTGCAATTTTTTACCGAACCACTTACCCTAAATCAATTCCAGACGAATTGTAGATCTAAGAGTAAACGGTTAAAACAATAAATCTTTTAGAAGAAAACAGGGAGGGCTTCTGAAATAATCTTAAAGATTTCTTACATAGAAAGTTTAAAAAGTGCTAACCATAAATGAAAACACCACATTGTGAAAGTAAAAAGGCAGGCTTTCGAGTGAAAAGAAACATTAACAAAACACATATTAGGAAAAAAAATGAATTAATTGCTGCTATAAAAACAATACCTACCATACAATAAAGCAAAGACAATGGAGTCAACAGAAAAACGGCAAAATATTTCAACAGACAATTTTTTAAAAAAAACCTGAATAGCCAACACAAATATGAAAAATTTTGTATTTAATTAGTGATCAGGAATATTAAAATTAAAGCTGCAATAAAATACACTGTATATCCACTCAAGTGGCTAAAATTAAAACGCCGTCAAATCACATGTTGACAAGATGTGGAGCAACTGTAATTCTCATTAAGCATTGATGAGAGTGTAAATTTGTCCAACCATTTTGGAAAACAACTCATTAATGGACACTCATAAGTGTCCATTAAAGCTAAACATGCCAATCCAATGACCCCTTGGGTATGTGCTCAACAGAAATAAGTAAATATGTACACCAGAAGACATGTACTAAACTGTTAGTAACAGCCCTAAACTGGAACCAACACCAACAGCCATCTACAGAACATTAAATAAATTGGATATACTCACATACTATACAGTAATAAAAATGAACAAACTATGACTAGTCACAAAACCATGAATGACTCCCACAAATGTAGCGCTGGGTGAAAAAATCCAAGCACATATAAATATGTAATATATGGTGCCATTTATATAAAGTTCAAAATTTGGCAAACCTAATCGATGCTGTTAGAGGGTAGCGTGTTGGCTACTTTGGGGTTAATGGTGACAAGAAAGGGGCTCCATGGGCGCTTGCGGAGTCATAGTTAGATTTTGTGTTGCTCACGGTGCTGGTTATATTTGTTGTTTTCTCTATAAAATTCATTGAACTAGATACTTATAATTTGTGAATCTTTCTATGAACATGTTAGGCTTTATTAAAAGTTTATTATGAAAAATATGGGTATAGTCTATACAGATTTCTAGGTTGGCTTCCTTGTTGTTTCTTTTAGCATCAGCGTAAAAACTTGTTAAAAGAAGCTGCCAGCTTTGAGATCTCAGGAGCACCAGGGTAGGTGCCAGTGTGGGAAGCCCTGGGTACTTGAGGTTCCCGTCAGGCTCCCATCAACAAAGAACAGCCTCGAGTCCTAGGCGTTCCACTTTGCTGACATTTGACATGACCGTCACGTCAATCACAAGCTAGCGTTTCATTAAATCTTTACATTCCGACACTTAGACAACAGGCCTTGAAATAATTTAACAACAGATTCTCTTTTCTTTCCCCCTTTGAAATCTAGCTACTTAGCGATTTGTGATAAAGGAGAAACCTCGCATTTGACAACAAAATAAGAACGCACATAATATTTCCCCAAGTGCTAATTTCTATGGAGGATATTATGAAGGCATTGATTATACATTGAACAGTATAATATTTATGAACAGAGCGTAAAGTATCTCCTTTAAGAAAGGTTCTATATTAAGTCGGATGAAACCAGCACTCTCCAGTAGCCAGATTTTGGCGAGGCAGCAAGATGTCAGCATGGAACCAGCCTCAGCATGCTGCGAACATATTCACAGCAGCCTCATGAAAGTCCCAGGACTGCTGGGCCAACAGCTGTTCACTACCAACGAAGCTCCTGTTATTATAGAGCACTCTTTTTCTGGTCTCCACACAATCTTTTTATAGTATGGGGCTCCATTGCCACGAGGGCTCATCACCAGTAAGATCAACTGAGCCAACAACCACTAAACATAAATAGCACTTAGTTAAGTGCACACATCATACACGCAAAAATAACAATTCTGTATATCAATAGAGCAGCGATAGTTCAATGACATAGACCTCAAATCATGGCCAATGTGCTTGAACAATGTGAATTGACCAGAAAACTCATTTCAAAACTGTGAAAAATAAATATACATGTTAGGATGCTTAGAACAAGAAATCTTCATTTTAAAGCATACTTCATCACACACTTCCTATAACTCTGAAAAGCAGTTAAATTGTATCCCTAAATATTTTATGACACCTCCCACAGTGAGTTAAGAGAAAACAAGAGCTTTTGTAAATTTAGTCAGGGATTAAATATAATTCTAGAAACGGAAAGATTGTGGGACTGGAGGTCGAGACACTGATTCCCAGGTGCTTCGTTGATTACCTGGGTGACCTCAGGCAAGTCACTTATAGGTAAAATGGAAGTAATAACTTTTCTGTTACCTCAGAGTTGTTGAGAGAGCACATGAAATAAAGTATGTGGAAGCCCTTTATGTATTATAAAGAGCCACAAAAAAAAGGTGAGGCTTTAACATGTGTAACTAAGGTGATAACCTTTGAATAATCTATATTTATATTTCTGGAACAATTTACATCATTGATAACATGACTAAATAAATGTTTTAACACATTTTATTTTTCAGTTTCAGAAGCTAAGAAATCACTTCTTTAAGTATAAAGTACGCTTACCTTTTTAAAAAAATATAGCCTGCTTTTAGCTTTCATAATGTAAAATCTTATTTGGCTCCCTCATATGCATATATTTCTATTTTTGTAATGTCTATTTTAGGGCCCTGACTATATAGCAATCTCTTATCTTCATTAATTTTCCTTAAAACAATTCTCTTTAAAAATATGCACAATTAATGTTTTTTTTGTCTAAACATAATACTTAATTCTCTTGATATATAACCTACAAGCAAGTCCAAACATATATTTTTCTAACCTTACATACATTTACCAAGATTTCCCAGAATGTTCCTCTATGAAAGGGAATATTTGCAACTCCTTCTCTCTCTCTCTCCCCCAACCCCACGCTCCACACACACACGCGCGCACACACACACACACACACACACACAACCACACACAGCAGTACACAGCTTTGCAGGTAATCACGCTCTCTCTTAAACTTATTGTACTTGAAGGACAATCCAGAAAATGTAATTTAATTTTTTAATTAAACCTTCATTTTTATTTAATTACACACTACACCTTCTTCAGTGCTGAAACATAATGAGAAGGAAGCAATTTCAAATATGCTTAAAAGTCTTGCACTGCTCCAAAGTAGAACTAGTTTCCATAGCAACTGGCATACCACCCTCTATTTATTCCAAATACTAAATGACAAATCAAAAGTGCAGCTGTAATATCGAGGGATTCTATTTCTCTTAACACAATGCAAAGCTACAAATATCTGTACTAGCATGGCTATTGCTTACGATAACCTAATAAATGAAAAAAAAAAAAACAGGCTTTCAAAATAGTCTGTGGCTGCAGCTTTCTGCAGCGTGATGACTGTCACAATAACCTTGACTTCTATTCAGTAAAATGCCCTTGGGTGAGAAAGCAAAACAGAAGGCATTATTTTCATGATGTTAGACATTTTACACTGCAAATGAGATTTGTTTGTCTTAACGTAAGAAGCAAATCAAATTCCAAATTACATCATCTAATAGCTACTGCTGCGAGAAGCTGTCAGCAGGATTATTGATTTGGAAACCCAACATCTGCAAAATGCTAACCTGGCCTATTAGGCTAAACAAAGGCTTTAAGGCTCAGCTGGTCCCTTTTTGCTGTCTTCATCATGCTTTAGGTTAAATGAGCTCCAGCCCAAGAGACAGGAAAAGAAACTGGTGAGAGTCCATCAAGTTAGTGACCAGATGGGTGAACATCAATCCTACCTACTACAACACCTGCACTGCCTCACACTCAGTAACATGAAATCTTTCTTTTGCATGTTCAAATACACACACACACACACACATTCTTTCTTTGATGAATACTAGACCTATAGAGTTTGAGGAAAAAAATATCTGTTCCTTTTGCATTTTCACTTATTTGTAAGTCCTCTTACGAAATGTGAATGTTATAGAAAATTAAGTATACTTTCAAGTAGAATGTAACCTTACAACATTTTCTCATAAAAGCTGACAATTTATAGTCAGAACGAGTAGTATCAATAGTCCTTATTTTATTTAAAAATACACTTAAAGATTTAGGTGTAATTCGCCGGCATAACTCTGATGTGATTGTCTATGATCAGTAATCAACAAAACAAAGGTATTTTTTATTCAACAATTGAAGAGTTAAAATTACTAATTAAAACTCACACACACACACACACACACACACACACACACACACACACACACCCCTATGCACTTTGTTGTAGTTCTTATCCTCTACAATAAGGACCAGGAACTTCCAGGAAAACCAAAAGCTGCTATCTGTTGTCATCTCTGCCGTGCAACTGTGAAAGCAGGGTGTCTGCTTTAAGCACCATGATCATTTCCGCCATTGTTGTCTATAAGACGGTTCTTTATGCAAATGAACAGACTAATGAATAGAACTCTTGCACCATCGAGCTGTTAATCTCTTTATGATTTTTCAACATCACCATTCTTCTTTGACACCTCCACTTGTTTTCATCACAGCAATAAATGCATAAGATCAGGAGCAAACAGTCCATTTTGAGATTCTTTAAAATGACTCACTCAAAGTCTTAAATATGCCCAAATACATGCATTCCTTAAAAGACTCTATTTGGAACAAAACCTCACTTTTTAGAAATGGATAGATTACACCAGAGCCAGTATTAGATCTCTTTAAGCTCACAATTAGCAAGGGCTGACATAAAGATTTAGCAAAATATCAACTATATGTTAGTCTGTCTACTAAATATTGATTTATTGCTAAAACCAGGTGCTAAGACTTCATCAAATAGCAACAGATAAATCAAGTTGCCTTATAATTAGCTAAAATTACATAAGAATTTAATAATTACACTTAACAATGTTTAAAAAATTAACTACCTACTCTCAACTCAATAACATACTGTTGTACTATTTAAATATATCAAATTTAATGAAAATAGATATAAAATTCTGGGCTTGAACATTTTACAGAGCAAAACTGAAATTTATTTTCGAGTTGTCTATTTTTAAATAAGTTAATGTAAACAAAACTATATCGTAATGTAAACAAGATTGACATATTTCAATAACACGATGAAGGTTGTTTTCACTTAATAAAGCAAATTTTGCATGCAAAGGATTGATGCTAAGCAGGGCTCTCTCTAAGAGTCAACTACGCTGAGGTTTTTTGAATCAGAGAAGACTTTGGTTTCAATTCTTGCTCTGATACAAGGAGCCTTGGTTTGCTTGAGCAACTTATCTAATTTCTCATCATTAGTCCTCTCCTCTGTGATATGAGGTAGCAACATGTGTCTCGTAGTGTTATTGTGAGGAGTGAATGAAGAAATGTAAGTAAAGCATCTCTGCAGTGCTTAGCTTACAGTAGCCAGTTAATGAAGTTCTTTTCCCGCTTCCTACCTTCTTCTAATGTAACACTTGGACTGGGAAAAATTGAAAAATAGAGAAATTTATTCTTCCTAATTGTACACCAGCTCCCTTACTCGTTAACTGTCAGGATATTTTTCCAATTCTACCTCAGCCTCAAAGGAGATTCTGTCTCTTCAGATTAACAACAAGTTCAAGTAATTCCAAGACATATGAAACAAAATGCTAATGTTCTCATTATACTCCTTCTTATATTCATTTTTATTTTTTATAATGATTATGATAGTACATAGTTTTAAAAATCAAATAAACTAGGAAATCTACAACCAAAAACAGTAGACTTGTCATTCACATATACATCTTTCTGTTTACTCACCAAAGGCAATGATTTTCAGCTCTTTAATTACTTTTTCTATTCAATGTCATATCATTAACTATTGTACTTATACCACCACTTTTTAAGTTTTAGATATCAATCTATTGATTCTCTACTATGGAATATGAGGTTTTAGATATCATACTAATAACAATATAAAGTGTCGGTGCTGTATTAAAGCACCAAAAGTCTTCTCACTAGGATGCTAGCAGGAAATACTTTAGGATGTGCGTCATCAAGCCTACCTTCTTACCAGCATTGAACTTATCCTAAATATTGGCTAAATCTTTAAATTTAAGAATTGTATTAGCCAGTATTTCATAGACTACCCTTCAGCAGAAAATTAATCCCCAAATCTAAGTAACTAATACTACAAACGTTTAACTCTCAAGCATACATTATGATGGAGGTAAGTTGTGCTGCGTGTAATGGTTATGGGTCCAGGCCGTTCCTTTGTATCATGTCACCATCACCACCACCATCTAAGTCTGTGGTCTTCATGATCAACAGCCAAAGGGAAAATCTGGAATGAAAGAGTCATACAGAATCTTATGGGCCCTAGACCAGAAGTAAGACTCACATTTCATTTAACAGGCTCAGTCACGTGGCTACAGTTTGATTATAAGGAAGGATGGGACATGAAAAGGAGTACATAAATTTTGGTGAGTACTACTTACCCTGAAAAGAATAGCATTGTTTATCTCTAAAAATAACTTTCTCCTAAATAGAAGAGTATAGATCTTAAGCACTTTGTAATTGTTTTAAACATTATAATTAAAATAGTGTCCATTTAATTTTCAAAAACTTACCCAGTAACATTTGAAGGAAATGATATCAGAGGGAAGAGGCCTTATAACATATGTAACATTCAATCAAGTTTTGAGAAGTTTATCATTTTAGTAGTGAGGGTAAATTATCCCTTGAGTGAAGTCTATTGTTCCTAATAAACTGAAAGCAAGCTTCAGAAAGATGAAAATAATCTCCCCCAAATTAACTGGACTAGGGAAAAAAAAGCCAAACATGATTAAAGGAATCCAGTAACCAAAAATGTGAAATTCACAATATACAATATGCTATTAGAAGTCACCAGGCACAGAAAATGATGACCCATAACTTACCAAAAAAAATGAATAAGAAATAGAATCAGAAACAACAAAGATGATGGAATTAGTGGACAGGAAATTTAAGCTATTATAAATCTTATAAATATACTAAAGGCTGTATAGGGAAGCATAAATGTGATAAGAAGAAAAATAGAAGATATGAAAAAGATCCGAATGGAAGCTCTACAGATAAAATAATATGTCTACATGAAAAATATTCTGAGATTAACAGAGATTAGACACAGCTAAAGAAAATAGCTGTGAAACAAGAAATTATCCAAAATTAAGTGTTCAGAAGAAAGCCTGAAAATGAAATAAATAAGGCATAAGTGGCCTGTGGAAATAGCATGCAGTCTAATATATATGCTATTCAAACTCCAGAAGGAAATACAGACACACATGCACACACGCACGCACGCACACACACACACACGCACGCACACACACAAGGGGGAAAGGAAGAAATATAACTGATTTTCTCAAATTTTTATAAAACTTTGAAGCCAATAGATCTAAGAAGTTCAAGAAACTCTAAGCATAAGAATAAATAGAAAATCAAATGAAAGCACATTGTAAGAACATTTCTTAAAATCATGTACAAAGAGAAAATCATAAAAGCAGTCGGAGGTAGCAGAGAGACATTTTACATTAGGAGGGAAAAAAATGATAGCCAATTTCCTATCAAAATTTTCAAGCCTAAATGAAATTGACCAGCACTTTAAGTTATTGAAAAAATATATATATTGTCAACTGAGAAGTATATACTTGGTGAAAAACTTTTTCATGAATGAAAAAGTAACACTTTTCTTCAGATAAGCAAATCTGAGTAAATAAATACCAGAAGAACTGTGCAATAAGAAATATTATTGGATCGTATTTAAAGGAATAAAGAAATTCAGGAATATAATAATATATGTTGGTAAATGTAAGAGGATTTTTTTCATTTCTTAACTTATTGGAAAGAACAGGGACTATTTAAAATAAAAAAATTTAAATAATAATAAAACTATGGGGTTTATAACATCTAAAAATAAAATGAATGACAATAATAAAAGATGAAAAGTGAGACTAAAAGTATATTTTAGTAATATTATTACACTATCATGTACAGATATTAAAGTAGATTGTGGTAAATTAATAATGTATATTGTAAACCATAGAGCAATCACTGAAAGAATAAAGCAAAAAAATGTAATATAAGCTAGTGTTAGAGAGAAAATGAAGTCCCCTAAGCATTTAGTTCAAAATATGACAGAAAAATAGAAGAAAGGGAACAAAGAACAAATGACATGAATAGAAAATAAGAATTAGATTTAACCATATTGATTATATTAAATGTAAAAAGACTAAACACTGTAATTAATAGAGGTTATCAGATTGGAATTTTTTTAAGCAAGAGTATAATATATGTTATCTGTTAGAAACTCATTTTATATATGAAGACACAGAGATATTAAAGTAAAAGAAAAAAAAGTCATAGCATTCAGACACTAATCAGAGAAAGCCTGGGAGGCTTAAATTGAAATAAGGAAATATTACCAGGATGAAGAGGGGCATTTTATAGGAATAAAATGGTATATTCATCAAGAAAACTTAAGAATCCCAAATATAAGTGCATTTAATGAAGAAACTTCAAAACACATAAAGCAAAACTTACTAAAGTGAGAGGAAAAATAAGCAACTACACTTGGAGATTTCAATACTTCTCTTTCAGTTATCGACAGAACAAGCAGATGAAAAATCAATAAGGATATTGTCATGGTGTAACATGTCAGCTTCTCTAGGCTAAACTTCGTTTCCCATTATTCCTTTTTTTGCATGTTTCCAGTTCCTGTTAGCCACCAGAAGACTTTTTGGATAGTTGAAAGGTGAAAGGGAAGTCGCAGCTATTCTGAAGCCGACACACCATAACTGCTGATCAGCTAACTACCTCATTAACAGGAAGCAGCAGCTGGGCCTGCAACTGCTGTACCTTTTCCTGGATCTTCCTTCAGCTTCTCTGACTCCTGAACCTGGGTGCATTGTTAGCTTTGTGGGGAAGATATCCGCTTCTGCAAAACGCTATCTTACCTAAGGTCAGAAAGAACAAAATTAGTCTAACCTTGTGGAGTGCCAGCTCATGCTAGTGGGTTACATCATGCCCTGAGTTTCCTCGACTTTGAACTTCAAATTTCAGCATAGATGTGGAGAAAACAGCCTTATAGAGATTGCTTAACCAGCTCTCACAATGTGTAAGATGAATTCCCTGGAACAAATTGATTATCTATCTATCTATCTATCTATCTATCTATCTATCTATCTATCTATCTACCTATCTATCTATTATCTATCTATCTATCTATCTATCTATCTATCTATCTATCTATCCCATAAAGATTTTTGGTTGAACTCTGACTGATATAGTTATAAGACATAAACAATATTATCAACCAGTTTGCCCTAACATTAACCCAACAACAGCATAAAACACATTCTTTTCAAGTGCGCAAGGAATATTCACCAAGGTAGACCTTACTGTGGGCCATAACACAGGTTTCAATGCTTCTAAAAGATAAAAATCATGGCAGATATATTCTCTATGCAAAAGAATTAAACTAGAAATCAATAACAAAGATACCTGGAAAATCATTAAATATTTGCAAAGTAAACAATACACTTTTATAGGGTTGTAAGATAAATAACAAGACACAGTTAAATGTGAACTGAAGCTATTTGGTGAGTGTTTTTTAGTGTATATACAACTTAAATATTGTATGGCACCTACTAATACTGGGGAAAAATTTGTATATCTGAAATTAAATCTAGACATCTGTGTTTTCTGTTTTCTAAATAAACCTATTTTTTAGTCACATACTAATCAAAAAAAATTCAAAAGGATATTAGAAAATATTTTGAATTCTATAAAAATAACATCAGAAGTTATGCGACAAAACAAAATGTTGTTTGGAGGTAAGTTTATAGTTATCAGTTGTTTATATTAGTTAATGAGAAAAGTCTAAAATCAATTATCTAAGATTCCACTATCAGAAATTAGAAAATGTGGATCCAACAAAACCTCACATAAACAGAGGAAAAGGCTAATAAAGATAAGAGCAAAAGATCGATGAATTAGAAAGTGATCAAACGATAGAGAAAAATTCATGAAACTTAGAACTGCCTCTGAAAAGATCAATAAAATTTATAAACCTCTAGTTATCTGTTAAGAAAAAGGGAAAAGATGTCAATTAACAACATGAGGAATAAAAGAGGGGACATCATTATGGATCCTAGGCATTAAAAGGATAATGAAATACTATAAATAATTTATGACAACAAATTTAACAACTTAAGATGAAATAGCCAAAATCTATAAGCCACAAATAGCCAAAGCTCACTTAATAAGAAATAAGTAACCTAAATAACATTATTTTTATTAAAGAATTGAATTCATAATTGGAAAACCTTCCCACGAGCAAAACTCCAGGTCTAGATGGCTTCCTTGTGAACCCTGCCATTCATTTCAGAAAGAAATGCTGCCTGCCAGTCTTACAGAGTCTTCTATAAAATAGAAGAAGGGAACACTTTACAGTTTATTTTATGAAGTCAAAATTACACTGGTATCAAAAAAAAAAGAATAGCATTAAACGAAAAGAAAACCAGAGGCCAACATCCCATATAAACACAGATACAAAAATTCTATATGAACTTTATTCAATGTAATCTAGTAATATAGAGAAATAATAATACATCATGACCAACTGGGCTTTAATGTAGGGAATGATAAATTGGTATTACATTAAAAATCAATGTAATTCAAAGACTATCATCAGGTTAAAAAGTACAAAAAGAGAGAGAGAGATAATTAACTCAATAAATGCAGAAAATTCTTTGGAAAGAATCAATAAAAATTTACATTTTAAAAAAAAAAAATCTCAGCAAACTAGAGGAAAACTTCCTTGACCTGGTAAAGAACATCTACAAAAATCTACAATGACATCATAGTGGTGAAAAAAAATTTTGCCCTTAAGATCCAGAGCAAGGTAATGATGTCCAATATCACCACTTCTTATAAGTTAAGAAGTTATAGGACACCAGTCAGGTCGGGTCAGGGCACATCCTAACAGCCTCATTTTAACTTAATTACCTCTTTAAAGGCTCTATCTCCAAATATAGTCATATTCTGAGTACTGAGAGTTAAATTTTCAACATATGAATTTTGGCGGACATTATTCAGTCCATAACAACCATATTTTATAAATACACTTTGACTTTATCTCAAAATGAATCATAAATCTAAATTTTAAAAACAATAACTATATAATACATAGACAAAAATGGAGGAAAGTTTTATGATATTAAGCAAAGATAAAGACACAAAAAGCATGACCCATAAAAAATTAATGTTTTATTCTATCTAAAAATGTTAACCTCTCCAATGAAGAGAACAGTAAAAAAAAGGAATATACAGATACATGCCCAAGGCAATGTTAATATAGTAAAAAAGCAAACCACAGACAGGAGCAAATATGTCTAAAACTTCAATCTGATAAAGGATTTGTTCCAGAATATTGAAAGAATTTTTACATTGCAAAATTAAGAAGAAAAATAGCTCAGTAAAAAAATGGGCAAAGGTTTGATCATCTACTTCACCAAAGAATGTATATAAATGGTCACAATGTTCATGAAAAGATGCTCAACAACATTATCATTAGGGAAATGCAAATTAAAACAATAATAAGACACACAAGAACTAAATAACTTAAAATATAAAACAGTGACAAAAACAAATATTGGCAAGAGTGTTAAACAGTTGGAATATCTACACACTGCTGGTGGGAATACAAATGATACACTTTGAAAAATATTTGACAGTTTCTTATAAAGTTGAAGGTACTACTACCATATAATGCAACAAACACACTCCTAGAAATGACTCAAGAAAAATGTATAACATATGTCTACAAAAAAAAAAAAAACTTTTACAGGAATGTCCATTGAAGCTTCGTCGGTAATAGTTAAAACTGGAAGCAAACCAAATATTCGTAAACTAGGGAATGGATTAGCAAACTGTGGTATATCCACACAGTGGAATACTACTTTGCCATCAAAAGGAATATACAAAGACATGCACAATTTGGGATGAATCTCAAAAGAATTTTGCTAAGAGAAGACAGATACAAAACATTATATATTTCCTGATTCAATTAAATTAAATTCCAGACAAGGCAAAAATAGAATGACAGGAGATAGTGGCTCTGAGGTCAGGGATAATAGAAGATACTGATTGCAAAGGAACACATGAAAACTTTTTGGAATGATAGAAATATTTCATCTTTTGATAGTTGTTGTGGGTACAGGGCTGTAGACATTTGTCAATACTTATCAAATTTTACACTTAATTTTACACTTAATTTACACTGACTTTTTGAGTTGACCTTAAAGGATAGGCAAGTTTCATGAAGGTTTTTTTCCCATTCTAAAAGCTTATCCTTATACATGTAGACTCATGCAACAGAATGAACATAGAGCTGAGTACTTTAAGCACATTTGCTGCTCAAAATAGCAAATAGTTAAGAAACAAATTTACATACACAAGCTGACCATGGTGCCAACAGCCGGGAAAGAAGTACTTTATCTTGAGGACATCGAGGAATGGTGACAGATAATCTTTAGGTGGGGATCACTTTAGATCACTAATTCCTGAGTCCTCCAATGAAAAGAACAGTAATAAATGGAAGGGCTTTGGAAGGAGATGAAGTCCCAGGATTATACCAGGCAAGGTAAAAAGAAGTATACTGTTATCTGCAGCAACATTTTCTCCCAGGCTAGTATAGCCTCAAAAATAAAAATCAATTAAATTGCAATGAGAATTTCCCTTTGAATAACTAGAAAATAAAATAATGATATAAAAGCAAGTTTATCAC
>NW_006432227.1:9851769-9890981 GCF_000325575.1 Pteropus alecto
GGGAAAAAAATCTTAGCCCTCAATTGCTCTGAATAAATATTTCAGGGTTGCTATAGCATCATCATTTCTTGACTGATGTAATCAGGGTTTCTTCCTGATCATTTCAATTGAGTTGACATCTAGATTTATTTGACCTTTTAATGAGCATGTCAGAGCTATCTTTAGCATAAAATTCTGCACCTATACTGTACAATTAATTTCTAATACTTTAAGGTTTTTCATAAAGAAAGAATAATGAGGCATTTGTTATATAAATGATAATATAATTATTTATGTATAGAGAGGATTTGTAGAGACAATAAATTTTTATTAAACATATAAAATTTTTCAAGACTTTTATCAAAGAAGTAAAATAAATCTAACCCCTTAAAAAGTATTAACTATATGAGAGTTTTTAACCTAGTATCCAAAATCCCTTAAAATAGGTTGACATCTATGTACACAGTTAAATTTTTCCTGCTTAAAAAAGGTACGAATAAATTTTATTTGTCTTGAATAAAAATATTGAGAACCACGATGCTAGACAATTGGCTTTTGCTAATAATGAAATGAGAAACCGTTTTAAATCTCATTTTTATTTGCATCAATCAACATTTTGTGTCCTGGTGCTAAAGAAAGTTGGAACATTAAATTTTAAGTATGATATTAATGTCAATTTAAACCTCCTCATTGGTATAGATAATAAAATATAGTAATAATAATAATAATAGCAAACATTTTATATCAACTACCATGTGCCAGACACTGTTCTAAGTGTTTCATATGTATCATCCCATCTACCTGTCACAATAATCTTAGGAAGTAGGTTCCATAATCATTCTCTTTTACAGATGAAGACATGAGCATTTAAGTGGCTTGCCAAGACCACACAGCTAGAAAGTGTCACAGCAGTAGTGTTGGAGCCAGGATTCAAACCCAGCCAGTCTTGCTCTGCAGACTGCTTGAAACCACAACATTAAGTTGTTCTGTTAAGTCCATATGTTTTGAAAATTAACATCTAATTTTAAAATCAATTTTATCATTAGAATGCAATCTACTTGGATTAATGTGGTAACAGGTATTATCACTTGTACTAACAAGCATTTTCTGCTTCAGTAATCAACTGTGATGTTAAAGAATTTTAATGTATATGTTTATGTGGATTTGTAAATATACCTTCTGTTAGAAAAAAATGAAACAGAATGATTCTTTATGTGGCTCTTCTACCGTTTGCATTATAGCATAGCCATAACAGTAATCTGGATTGATCCTTTATTGTGTGTAATAAGTTACACATTTGAAACTAAGGTAATAACTATATAGGTTTGTTTATAGCTTTTATGAAAATGTGTCTTTATGATATTATTGTATTATTTTTTTCATTCGTTTTCTAAGAACCAAATGATTTAATTTCCTTGACATATCATTTGGATAATGACTATGTCCTTGAACTGATGGTAGTTTTTTTTAAGGATAAGACAACTGTCTTAGACCTGCAAATTCCATTATGTGCAATGGCAAAGGTTTGGACAATAGCTGGCTCAGTATACAATTATGGTAGAAGCTGAAAAATTAGTTTGGACAATAGGGCTCAGTATACAATTATGGTAGAAGCTGAAAAATTCCTTCCTCTGTCAAAATTGTTTCATTTGTTAAATATCTAGTTATATGAATGTAATATAGTATGTAACTAAGAAATATTTTCTGGTTCTTACATAAAAGACTTCAAGGATTTTTGCTTTAAGTTTTTATTATCTGAAATATGTGATATAATATTTAGAGGAGTTCCCTGTGTTTGAGACATCGTAAAGATCAATTCCCCAGTATTTTATAAAGCTTAACATTATAGAGAATTTGAGATTAGTCACCAAATTTCTAGGATATCACTATTTTAACTATTTTAGTTCACTAATTAAAAGCTATGTTATAAAAGGTATGTTTTTTATTCAAAAGTAAAAAAATTATAAAATTAAATGTTAAAGAAATCCTCTTACTATCTAAATTCTGTGAAATTGTGATGCCTTAACTTATAAAACTATAGAATTTGAAGAAGGAGATGGAAGAGACTGCATAGATTTCTTCAAGTAGACCAGGGTCTGGAATTTATTGCTAAATTTAAGTGTGCAATTAAAATAGGATAATGTCACATTTTCAAATGGAAACAACAGACTACATGCATATATACATTTTGTCATCTTTCAAGAACCACTGACCTGGTTCAGTCCTTTCATTGTATAGGTAAGAACACCGGTCCAGAGAAGTTAAATAAATCTGATAAGCAATCGAGAACAAGAATCAAGTTTCTTTTTTTTTTCACCCAAATTCCCAGTTCCTGATATAAAATTTTAACTACAGGTTTAAAGCAATTTCTCATTGGTTTATTTTTAATCTCTAAATATATTACTTGGACTTGCACTTTCTGCAGAATTCTGCACTTTGTTATGCTTGATCCCACAAGTAATCTTAATCATAATTTTATATGTTAAATCTGTGACTTCTTTAAATATTTTTACTGAGAAGAAAATATTATAACTATATTATATGAAGTATCATTCATTTAGTTTTCCCTGGATGTGACACTTCGAAAAGTGAAGAGAGGAAGTTTTATTTAGCACAAAATACAATTGTCAACTAGAAAAAAAAATTGAAATTCTTTGACTTCTAACAAGTTTGAATAAATCCTGAAAACCAAAATTGTTTACCACAGTTCCAGGCAATACCGAAAAGCTTCCTAGATAGGGTGATAAATTAACTTTGTAATCTGGGTCTCACTTTTCCATGTCGTCTGCTTCCATCTCACTATTGCTTAAAAATAATCTCACATGTGACCACCTAATTCTTGTTCTTTTTAATTTAAAGCATGTGAAAACTTTAAGCAGATGTCAATATATTTAAAAAAAAAAGTTAAACCTAATTAAGAATTAAATACAGTGGAGAATCCATCACATAAGAATATTACCCTCAAAGTAATAAGGGAAAAACTACTTTACAAGGTAGAAAGGGAGAATTTGTAGTAGCAGTGAGATGTGCAGGAGAGAGTTTGGAAAACATCCCAAACTCCAAACCATGGCACATGTTGCCCATTAATAACTCGGAGCTGACCCCTGACCCTTCTCCCTTATCGACTCCTGTTCCTCTAACTTTCTCTCTTTTATATTCTACATCTCATTCTCTAGTTGTTTGCCAAACTACTCATAGTCTCACGTTTATCACTATTTGCATGATACTGCATCTACCACAGTGTGTGTCAGTTTTTTGTTTACTTATCAATCTTCCCATTAGACCTAAATCATCTTAGATTCAGAGATGAAAATCGTATTCTCTTCTCCCTGCCCCAACCCTAGGTTACAAGAAAGTGACTGCCACAAAGTAGGTGCCTATTACTCAGAAACCATGAAATGTCATAAGAAGATGACAGAAAATTTTACAAGGGTGAAAAATATGAAAAGATTACTAGGATGAAGGGGTGGAAGAGGACAAGGGTTGGAAACTCAGAAAAAGCTTTGACATAGAAAATGATGTTTGAGTTATGGGATAAAACAATAGAAAATTGACTTAAGAGAAAACACTGCACCAAGACAAATAATCAAGAAAGTATGTGTAAGAAAAATTACTCTTGTCTAACTAGAATAGAAGAAAGAAAGCAAGAGGAAAAGGTCGATACCATAACTTAGAATATCCTGGAGTTTAAGAACTAGGATTTATTTTGAACTATAAATGAATGAATGAACTGTAGTTCAGGAAAATTAAAAAATTTTTCAAAATGTGGCATAAGGAGGAAGGTTAGGAAGACTATTAATGAATGCAAAACTGGAATTCTGTCTCTGTCCAAAGAAAGTTAATAGATGAATGGACCACACGTTCTCAGTGATCATGTACCATGCTGAAAAGAAGATAAAATTAAATTTGGAAGTCTTGATTTTGTTTTTACTAACTTTGTGAATTTCAGTAGTAACTTAACCTCTCTAGGTTTTAGTCTTTTTAAGTTAACAAATATTCCGCCTGCATTATATGCTTATTCAGAGGAACATAAGAAAAAAATGTTATAAAAAGTTGAAATTTACAATAAAATTAATTGTTTTTGCAATTCTTATTTACTAAACCACAAAGACCTTTTGAACATAAGGAGTTCAGATTATAAACTTCTAAAACACAGACCAGATCTTATTCAAATGCATATCATTATATAAAAATATATAGTTAATAAATCCAGCTTGATATTATACACCTGGAAACAAATGATAGAGAACTCTATAGCTATACATTTTTTAATATTTGTATGAAATATGGATAATATGATCAAACAATAATTAAACATCCACTTTAATACTCAGCCTTATTGTCCTATATTTAATTTTATTATAAAACTGCATGTTTATCTACCCAAATGGACTAAACACTTTGAAGCAATCTAGTAAATACATCAAAAAGTAACCTGGAATGCATAAGTTTAGTTTGTTCTTGGATGAATTATGTCCAATGAAAACAATGTAAATGAGACATGACCTGGAAATGAGGTTGTCGTAATTTAAAAGCAAATCTTTAAGAAAGCCAACTCTGTTTTCCAACCAGATGATCTTATGACCGTAGTAATCCAAACTCAGTGCCTGGAAAGTATAAGACAGACAAAATACTGTTAATTTTTCAGAAACCAGAAATAGTGAGCATTTATTCTCAAGGTTGTAAAATTTTCAGTGTGTTACCAGGTAAGTCAAATATAAAAATAAAAAATAGCTCAAAATAACTTGCAGAATTCATGACCATTCCTCTTAACATTAATTTTTAAGTATAATTACTTTGTCAGTGTAATTTTTATCTCAAATTGACATGTTATTTTACCACAAATAAAATAATATCCAATAGATTATCAATACTTATACTTAATTATAAATAAATAACTCTACAGTAATTTAAATATAATTTCTATTTATAAAGGAAATTTTGTTATTTTTCTTAAGGAATATTCATTTATTTATCCAATCCATAACATAAGGTATATAACTGGTGCCAGCCTCTGTGTTGGGTAGCACTAATGCATGCCATTGCCCTTGGGAAGTTTATATTGAATTGGGAAAATACACTAGAGGCTCAATGTTATAATAAGATATTTAATTTGGACAATCTCAAATGCTATAACATATTAGAGTGTTTTACAAATTTCACTATTCTTGGAACAGTATTCTTTTTCTTTTTATTTTTATTTTTATTAGATGAGGCAACCCTTGGTTGACCTCACAGATTGCAAGGAATTGTCAGTTTACAATTCTTTATTTTTTATTTAAAAAATCTTCCTAGGTGGTCTCCCATCCAAGTACTAACCAGGCCCAACCCTGCTTAGCTTCCGAGATCAGATGGGATCGAGGTTGTTCAGGGTGGCATGGCCGAAGATGGAACAGTATTCTTAATATAAGCCCTTGTTTGCCTTTTATTTTGCATCCTCAAAATCTGTTTTCTCATTTTTTATCTTCCCCCATCCTCACTGCCATATGCAGTCTACAAAAATTCAGGAATGAAATGGTTAAATAGTTAATCCTAGGTACTGCTAAAATGTGTTTTATGATAGTACATAGGAATTGTCACGCACCCAGAATGTTTAACAAATAAAATAATAAGCAAGCGTAAGATTATAAACTATTTTTTCTATATTAATTTTTTAAATATTTTTAAAAACATATTCATTCTTTAAAACAGCTGTATAGTTATGGAGAGGGAAGAATTATCCAAATCCATATAATATTTATTCCATAAGAAAGAATAATTCATATAATGTCTACATATCTATCAATCCTCTAGATAGATCCATATAAATGCATATAAATGTATAAATGTTATTCTGAGTGTTAAATATCCGTAAAAGATTTTGTCCTTAAACATTGTATACAATTTCCTAATTAAATGGTATCATGACATTCCATAGTAATTAAAGAGAAGTGAATAATTCCAGAACTCACTTGAACTCTTTAGTTAGAAAGCATAACTATGTAAAATAATCTTAAGAACTAAAACCACAATGGTTGGAACCAAATTGCCATCTATTTTGAAAGTTAGGAGACATTACATGTTGTTTTCCCATGACCTCATGGTGTCTTAGATTTCATTAAACCCTGGAATTCTCTTTCTAACCACTTTTACCTCTAAATAATCATGTAGATTTTGTTATGCATAAAGAAGCAGATGAGAACGGAGTTTAAAGATGGAGGTTATTTCTGTGACATGGCCAAATGAAAGAAAAAAGAAAAGAAATTGTTGACTTCCATGATTAATATAGAACAACTCTAATAAACATGGATTTTCTGTGTGCCAGAGGAATCTCAGAGCATTTAGCCACATTGTAGCAGGGCAGAGGCACACAGCACAACTGTAATATCATGCTTTGGCAATTAAACTGCAAGAATTAGAATTCTGTCTAATAGCTTATCAGTTGTGTGATCTTAGACACATTATTTAACAATGTAGTGCCCAAACCTCCTCATGTAGAGGAAGAGGATGTGGTAGATTGCATTTCTAGTAACCTTAAATCAATGCCTCTCTTCTTGGTCTCTCTCCCTGTAGAACTAACTATATGTCCCCAATCTGTTGAACTCTGTCATGATCATGTGACCTTTTCTGATCAAGGAAATGAGCATGGAAATGGCAAGAATATCAAGTTCAAATTGAAGAATGAGAAGAATAGCACAAGGTTCACAGAGGCTCTGTCTCTCTGGCATAATGTCTGACCAAGTCCTCAGACAAGTGGAGCAGAGATACAAAATGCTTTCCTTGAACTGTTCCAGCTGTCAATACAGCGTACATTCTCCTACCCTGACTGACACAGAGGTAGGCACTGGTGTCAAAATGATCAAATGAGATTTTATATGGAAAGAACTTAGAGAAACACCTGATGTGATAAGAACTCAATAAATGTTAGGAATTGTTAAGTCATAAAATTTATAATTTTTATGAATAATTCTTTAAAAGTTTTAAGAATGTATCTTAGGAAATCAAATAATGTATATTTGCGGCCATTTATTAAAAGGATGTCCACTTTCTCAGTTTCATCTGCTACTTCTACCACTTCTTGGACATTTTTCCTTGTAAGAAATATTATTTCATCTGTCATTTCTTTCATTAGAAAATTAAAATCTGTGCCTCAGCTTCCTTATATATACAAAAGAGATAATGGTACCTATTTCTTAAGGTTGTCATGAGAATTAAATGTGTTAAATATGTAAAGAATTTAGAACAGTGACTGCCGTTTAGTTAGCTCCATATAGTTATTATTATTTTCATTATTATTAATGATTTTATTCTCTGTCTTTTCATTTCATAGTTTCTTGCAGATTACTAAGTATTTCTAACCATTGGAATTGATTTTCTTCTGTAGAATTAGTACTTGAGGTTTTGTTTTCTATTTAGTTAGAAAATAAACAAGTATTTATTGTGATCTTATTATGTGCTTATGACTTTTCTTAAAACCTGAGGCATTGTGGGAGGTAGGAGGAAGATTAAATGTTAAAGCCTGCCAATCAAAAAGGGGAGAAATAAGTTGTTCTAAACAATAAATGATTAGAGGGTTAGAGTTACTAAAAGGAAAGAAGGAAGGAAGAAAGGAAGCAAAGAGGGGAGAAAGAAAAGAATAAAGAATATTTTGGAAAGTTCCTTCCTTGGGAGTTCAGAAAAATAAGCACCCAAGTCAATTTATTTATTTTTTTAAAAAAACTGATTTATAATGATTGGTTTTCAAATGGCATCCTTGATTTTTGAACCACTTATATTATTTTTAAGTTTGAATATATCAAACAGAGGAATGATTAGTGAATGGAACCAGATAAATGGATAATGTATCTCTAAACACCTAAAAGACTTTATTACAGCAAAAAATCCTTGTTGGAGAGTAATAAGAATTAGCCCTTGATTGAGAAATTATAGATGGCACTAAAAACTGGTCTGAGAAATTCTGACCTCATCTTGGTTAAAAAAGGAGTTTCAAGCAATTGAGGCACAGTGGCAAATAGTATATTTAAGTATGACTGAACTGCTGGAGGTGTGCAGGAGGCAAGAAATCCAGGGCAGAGGTTACTTCCCAAGGATGAAGAAATGAGAGTTTGAAGGACAATGTTCACAACAGAAAAGGAGAGACAGAGACTGGACAAGCCAAAGAATCAAAGAATGAAGTAGACACAGATAGAAATAAGGAAGAATAAAAATTAAATTTAGTATGAAAGAAGTTAAATTCCATATGAATCTAGGTTATCTAAAATCTAATTACAGAAATAGGACTATCTCGGAGATTATAGAATCCAGGGTTTGAAATTTAATACTCATAAAATGAAACTTGTCTGACTCCTGGAAAAAATATATACCATACATATATAACATATGTGTGTGTGTATATATGTAGTATGTGATATAATGTGTGTACACATTATATATACATTATATATGTGTATAAGTGAATATATATATATAATTCATATATTGTTATACTTGACTCAGCCTTTATAAAGATATCAGTAATCCATTTCAATTTTATCTAGTACAATGAATAGCCACTTTAACTGTTCAAATTGGAGACTATTGTACAATAATACTGTCAATTTTTTAAAAATAGGCAATGATTTCTAAAAATTTCAGAGCTTTTTTAAGCTAATTCAGAATTCATTTTCAATGCCTTTGAAAATATTTTTTTCTAAAATACAAAGAATAAAAGATATTTTCTCCCCATTATTGTAAGTAACTACAATTCTTTAAAACCAGGTCTCTGCTAGAGACGGGTGATTAGCCTCTAACCACTATGGAAGCAATAAAGCACTGGGAATGGACCAATTATACAAAAGGAATAACCATGGAAAATAGGCTGATGGAAAATCCTATGTTTTGAAATTTATAATATGTCGCTTCAAAGAAGTTAAGCATTGCATTTGGAAATTTCGCTTTCTTTTTCACCTCTGTTTCTCATAAAATGTTGCTGCTTATTCTTTATACATTACATATTTTCCATCTTTTATAGGTGCAAGATGCCAAATGGTTTCTAAAAAAGAAAAATGTGAATGGCAAAAAAAGTTCTAAAAGTTCTTCATCCTGTTTTAATCTTTTAAAGCTATTTTTAAAACATGGCAAAGGATGTGAGACTTTATATAACCAACAAATGTGATAGCAATTTAAGAATATAAAACAATTTGCTATTTTTATTGAAATCATAGCTGTTAACTGCATTAAATATTTTATGGATGCATTATAGGGTTTAACGGGGATAGAGAAATGGTACTATTTTTTAAAGATATAGATACTGAAATCACTCAAATAACACGTAAGGTAGTTTCTGAGTATCTCTGTAGTCCCTCACTTTTGAAAATAAGTAGAAAACTAAAAATTACCAACTATCTGAGGAAAGCATTTTAGCATAAATGATAGAGACCAAACCTGACAAATTATCCAAGAAAAGCCTTTTAGTGTCAAAGATCGATAACAAAAATACCAAGGGTTGAAGGACAAAGAAGAAACAGAGATGATGCAGGGAAGAGAACCCTTTCAAAAAAAAAAAAACCAAACAAAACAATTATCAATAGCTTCAGAGATATTGAAAATACTGAAACCATTTTTTAAGATAAAAAAGCATCCTATGAAAGGGAGCATTCATACATATGATCATAAAAGAGATTAAATGAAACTGCAGTAGAAATATATCAGAATTCACAGAATAAAGAAATAACCAATGTGAAAGGCAAATTAGAAAAGAGAAAAGAGAATGGTTAATAATATCATGAAATGGCTAAAATGAGTTTTAGAGTTAAGGACGCCTCATCTTTTGTTTTAAAGCTATTTATATTGCTATGGTGCTAATCTGTTTTGCATCATCAAATAGTTCATTTATGGACCACACAGTCAACACTTAGTAATTAGTTACTTTTTATCCGTCATTCAAGAAAAATAGCTGAGCTCTAGACCCAACACCAAACAGGAACAACATTTATTCTTAAGATGAACTATTACCAGAAAGCAGAAGCATTGAGCTAGAGTTGGTCCTGAGAAATTTTCTTCTGAAAATACAGTGAAATCTTAAGAAGGTCTTAGGCTTCTAACAAATCATGGTCTACCATTTAATAAACAAAGTTTCTTTATATAAAGGAACAAGAATATTATAGAAGACATAAAGTTAACAACATTAATAAATATATGCAAAATTCAGCCATGAATGGTAATTTGTTAAAGCAGAGTAACTTATTAAATTTTTGGAGTTGACTTTTTCGTTGTTTTAATTATCTATCTCCAATATTGTAAATAGATGTATTAGATCCAAGTCTACAGATAGAGAAACAGGTTAAGGGGCTATTATAGTAGGGATGAAAAAATAAATAAAAATATTTGATGATTCGTAAGCTGGAATCAATATCTGTGGGATCAGGTGGACATGAGAAGTAATACTGGGAGAAGAAAATAGATTCGTGCCCAGATTTCTAGCTCTTTGACTACATAGCAGGGACTGCCAGTGTCCCAGAGTTCATTCTATGACACTAGAGCCATCTGTTCAGCTGGCTCATGGTTACCTAGAAAACCAGCTACATTAACCATCTTCCTTAGAAACTCGCTGTGGGCATGTGACTAAGTTATGGCAATGAGCTGTAAGCAGAGATGGTATGTGCAACTTAATAGAAGCATCCATAAATGAAGCAGGTGTACTCTTCTTTCTGGAGACTGGTATCACAATATGTTGTTGGAAGTTTCACCAGCTATCTGTGACAGAGCTAATCAGGAGAACAACATAGGGGTGGCAGAGAAATAATATGGAAGAAAATTATTTCTAAAAATACATGAAACTGTCATATAAATCCTTTTGCATATAATGGAATAAAATTCAAGATGGGTAAACTAACATTAGTTTAGGTTTTCTGTTACAGTCATCATCTTAACTAATACAGCTATTTCTATTTTATGCTGACATCATTTGGTGCTAAGAAATACCAAAAAAAAAAAAAATGGTATTTCTCAGTGAAAGAAAAGTTCAATTTTGAACACATGGGATTTAAGTTGCTTGTGAAACATTGAGATAGAGATAGTTGTTGGAAGAGAGGAGGGCCTAAGACAGAGACTTTTAAAAAGTAAAAAAACAAAAAAGATAAAAAACGTAATAATCTGATACAGACATAGAAGCCAGGAAGAAGACTGAAAAATAGTAACTAGAAAACCATGAAGTTTGGGCAGCACAAAAGCCAAGATGAAAGTTTGTTTCAAGAATCAATTGGCCAACAGTATAGGTATCAAGGAAAGTAAGCACTGAAGACTGTCTCTTGAATTAAGGTATAAAACAATTATTAGCAGCCTGTGTGAAAGCAATTTCCTTAGAAAGAGGTGTTAGAAGGTGGATTACAAGTGGTGGAAGGCAGATTATCTCTTCACATTCTTTACCTAGAGACTGAAATGATAGGTCTAAATGGCAAGCGAGCCAGGAGAGACAGGCCTCAGCTTCATCTTCTTCCTTACGTGGCATCATCCTTCCTCCAGAGAAAAACTTGGTTCCGCCATTCTATAGTCATGGCACAAAACTTCTCACTTATTGTTTCTGTAATTTTGCTCAATTTTGTCCATTAGCTTTAGACATGCTAGATTTTTGGCCCATACCTTCCCATCCCTTGGCCATCTTGAGCATTTCTACCATTCTGCTCAGGGGTTATTCCAAATTTCGTTTATTCTCTTGAAGCTTATACCTAATTCTCAAACTCTTAAATCTACAAATAACATAGTCTACTGCTTCCTACAGCAGCGTTCTTCACTTGGGCACTATTGACATTTTGGGCTATAAAAAAATCTTTTCTTTATGGAGGTAGAGGGGGTGCGCTGTGCTATGTATTGTAGGATGTTTAAAACCAGTGTCCCAGGCTTCTATCCACTAAATGACAGTAGCAGCACCCCGGCTAGTCAAGACAACCAAAAATGTCTCCAAATATTGCCAAATACAATTGAGGAGGCCAAATTGTCCCTAGCTGGTGACCATAGTCCCAGGGTAAAAGAGACAATTTGTCAGAAACTTTTTCATCTTCTTTTCCCCACAGCTACAGAGTCAATACCCCTTCACATTCTTTACCTGGCGATTCATATGGTAGGACTCCAGGCATTTTGAGAATTAATTTTGTAACCTTTCTGTCCTTCATTTTTCTCCTCTCTACTGACTGCTCCCCCAACCTGTGTAGGTTGGTTCACCCTGATAAAATAACTATCAAATTTGAATCTCTTGTAGCAACCAGGAGATTCTAATCTTCTCTTTTAAAAAAATCTGCAAATGTCCCATCTTGTTTTTTACTTCATAACCATCCAAACCTTACACACCAGCCACGTTAAACAACATACAGTTTACATTCCTGCCTTGCTTTTTTCAATCTTTTTTTTTCTTTTGCCTTTCTCTTCCTTCTACATAGAATACGATTTCCTTCTTATTCATTTATTCATCCCTTATGCATTTTTAAAAACTCAGTGCAGGAAGTCTTCCTGGCCCTAAAATCACAGATTAGTTTCCTTGCTAACTAACATATCTCGGAACGCCCTGGCTTTACTTTGGTTACTGTGCGTATGGCAATCTTACTCTTTCTCTGTTTTCACAGCTATGAGCAACTTGAGGCTAGGGTCTATGTCTTCGTTTTCTATTGTGCTTAGCTTTCCTGAATCCAAAATGAGTCTGAACTGTGCATGTTATCACACATAAGGAGTGTTTGTTCTTTTGACTTGGTTTTACTCTACCGTGTTCGGACATGATGGAAGCTGTTAGGAATTTCATTGACACCTTGGTGGCTCGCAAATACATCATCTTCGGCTCTATTTTGGTCAATTTATTTTTTTTCTGTCCATTTATCTGCTCATCAGGAGTGAGAAAAGTAATGGAAATAACATATTCTGTTCAGAGACTGGTTAATAACCACTTCTATTTGGCGATGCACTAGCAGCTTTCCAATTGGAACCCAGCTGCTTATTCATTGATTGATGACCCAAAAGGAAATTGTTTCCTTTCCTCCCCTAGAAAGGTTAGCCGCAGTTCTAAACGAGGCTTTTTAAGACCTCTGCCTGAACACTTTACATAGAGTTAATCAAGGATAATGGATAAAACGTGATTTCATGTCACTACTGAATATCCTAACAACTTATTTCCATTTTTGTTCACTAGAGGTTATACTAGGAGATATGGAATTATAACAGCAGCAAATGAGCTTGAAACCAGAAGACATCAGGCATATGCTATTATTGTACTGGCAGTAAAACACTTACACTGTTTAGTTTTTATTTAAATCCAAAGGCCTGGATGATTTAACGAAAGAAGTTTTTTGTTTTTTTTTTTTTAACAAAACCCCTGCAAGTTAGAAAAAAAGCTAGCCTTATATAAGTAACATGATTCATGAATCCTACTATTTCTTCTCACCAGAAAAAATATATATAATTTGTACAGAGATTTTTGTCCTAGAGTTATCGGAACTTTATTAAAATAATTTAATCAGATTCTTAAATCAAATGTATTCTAATTTGTAGGTTTGTCTAGTCAAGAAATTTGTAACTCTGCTTTATTGCTTGATACCTGGAAAAGGAAATGCTGGGTGAAAAACAAGAGAATCTTTATGTGCAGACTAGGAATTTTGCCTTCTCTGCTCTACTTCTTAGAAACTAGAGAAATTTATTTCAAGATCAAATTAGAGCAGCAGTCCCCAACTTTTTTGGCACCAGGGACCTGTCTTCCTGTTAGAAACTAATGCCCAATGATCTGAGGCAGAGCTGAGGTGGTGATGCTAGCAATGGGGAGCGGCCGCAAATACAGATGAAGCTTCACTCCCTTGCCCACCACTCCCCTCCTTCTGGGTAGCTTAGTTCCTAACAGACCACGAGCCTGGTACCAGTCTGTGGCCTGGGGGTTGGGGACCCCGGATTTAGAGAACACTTTACTTAGGTAGAGAGCCATCAGGAGACACTTATTGATGGACGGGAAACTGTCTCCATTCACCAGCTATTTATCTTCTCCCCTCCTCCCTCCATTCCATGGATGCACGACAAAGGGTAGATGAACTTTTAACACTGAGATAAATTTAGCCATTTGTTCCAGAAGGTGTGTTAAACCAATATTTTTATTGTCCACAAAATATTACTTGAAATGCTTTAAGACAGTTTGATAGACTGTTTTTATTATGAATTGATTCTTTATTAATTTGCTTGTTTATTTGCATGATATCTCTCCCGATATGATGAACATTACACAAGAGTGAGGATTTGGGGGACTAGTACTATTGCCGGGAACTATACTCTGAATCCATTTCTCCAAAATATTAACGCTCACATACACATCAATGTGTAGTCTATAGATAGTATTAGCTCTACTCCAGCCCCAACAATCACAGATACAGATGAATATCATATGTCTGTTTCATGGCTAGATAAGTAAGGCTGAATATAGAAAGGGTCTTCACTCCTTTTGACAGGAGGCCAGGAAGAAAGGACAGGGCATTCTACTTGTGCATACTCCACTACACTTAATGATACTAAGGGGCATTCTAGTTTAGTTGCTTTTACCTTGTTTGGCAAATATTCACTTTTTTTCCATCTCTCCTAGAAAAAAAAATCAGTTATGTTTTTATTTTACTGTCACTTGCAAAATTAAAAATTGTCAGTTTTTATTCAACCTCTCTTCCTTCTGAAAATCACCCTCTGTTTTCCCATGATACTCAAAACATTACACAGAATGACTTCAAATTTCTTCTCATCATACAACTATGGAAATTCCAAGTTAGCCATGAATTCTGAGAGTCTACCTCATCACTGACAACAATTCTCCCACAGAGTCATGAACAATGATTTAAATTCCTTTGTGACTACAGCTGTGCCACCCTGAATGTGCCTCGTTCTGATCTCAGAAGCTAAGCAGGGTTGGGCCTGGTTAATATTTGGATGGGAGGCCACCTAAGAAGACCAGGTGCTGAAGGCATTAAAAAAATAAATAAAAATAAAATAAATTCCTTTGCTTTCATTCTTGTCTATTGCTGTTTATGAAATACAACTTACAAACATTAAACGCACCCTTTTACAATGTACATCTTTGTGCTGTTTAGCATATTCTCAGTTGTGCAAACATCACCACTATCTAATTTGAGATACTGTATTATCCCCTCGAAAAGAAATTTATTAGCCATTAGTAATAACACATCCTTCCCTTCACTAATCTACTTTCTATCTCTACAGATTTACTTGCACTTTTTACATAAATGGGATTATATTTAGTCTTTTGTGACCAGCTTCTTTTTTTAATTTAATTTTATATTAGTTTCATATGTACAGCACAATGATTAGACATTTATATAATTTGTAATGTGACCAGTTTCTTGTACTTAACATAATGTTTTTCAGTTATCATCCATGTTGTAGTATACATCATTCTTTTTTATTGTTGAATGATATTCCATGGTTATACCACATTCTGTTCATTCACTGCATCAGTTGGTGGATATTTTAGTTGTTCCCACCTTTTGGTCATTATGAATAATGTCACTGTGATCATTAATGTCCAAGTTTCTGTGTGGACATATGTTTTCATTGCTCTTGAATAGATACCTAGGCATAGGATTGCTAGGTCATGTGGGTAATTCCATATTTAGTATTTTGGAGAACAGCCAAAATGCTTTTCAAAGTGGCTGCATCGTTTTAAAATTTTATTAGCAGTATATGAGGATTCCAACTTTTCCACATCCTTGCCAACATTTGCTTTTTGTGTCTTGTTAATTTTAGTCATCCAGTAGATGTGAAATGGCATCACACTGCAGTTTTAATTTGTGTTTCCCTTGTGACTAATGATATTGAGCTTCTTTTCGTGTGTTTTGGAGCCAGTTGTACATCTTCTGTGAAAAAAGCTGTAATCCTATCTTTTGCATGGTTGTTAACTGGGTTGTTTGTTTTGTTGTTGTTGTTGCTGAGTTGTAACCAAAGACATAATTTACGTGATGATTTTTTTAAAAGGTCTACCTTCAGCTTAGCTGGTAGAGCAAAAATATCAGAATACCTAAATGAACTTCGCATGCTACTGGGATGAACATAGTAATGACCAGTGTTTTATTAGAAAATTTTCATCTTGGGTAAAGCAACTTGAAGGAAAATTGTACTATTCTATTTAATAATAAAATATATTTCCAAAAATAAATATGCAAGCATTTTAACTGAAGGGAATAATTCTGCAAAAGTTTAGTGACTCTTTTTGTGGTCATCATTTCTTTAATGATATTGATGAAATAGAAATAAATAGTTCAATCAAGTTGTTTTCAAATAGATTGCAAGAACAGTGGTGACTTAGTAAATGATGATCTCTCATTTACGAGGCAATGGCCATGTGTGAATGGAATTTGAAAGAATACAGTTTAAGAATTTCTGATATGTTAAACCCTCATTTTTTACATAAATGATGATAGATTGCCCTGGAGTTTGTTCTGTCTTTTGCTTATACTGCATACTGGTAACGCATAGAATTTTCATAAAACAAAGGCCAGAAAACACTTTAAAATAGAACTGTTGGCATGTATGTAACTATTCTAGTAAAAGTTTCTCTTTGCTAAAACATCATTGAAGAAAAGCTACAGGAAAAAAATTACTAAGCAAATTGTCTGTATATTTAACATTGCTGTGAAACTAAAATAAAGTCAATTTTATAATTTTAGGCTGTATCTTAATGTAAATGGTTATGTCTACTTTAAGAATGAGAGCAATGGACCATATTTACAGAGGCAGAAATTAAAGGTCTGAAAATGGCATAATTTCTCAAGGTGACAGCACAAATTATTGACAGAGGAAGAAATGAATTCCAGAGGTTTCTGACTCTAAGCGCTGTACCGCTTCCATCATAAAGTAAAGGTTATCCAAACATCTGTGATAAATGAAGAATGGTATCCCCAGTATGAATTACACAGCAATATAAAGTACTAGCATGCTCATTGAATTTCGGTACTAGATGAAAAATCTGATAATACAAAACAATTATTTTTCCCTAAAAAGTAGGCAGAATCAGGTTTGCAACCCGGGCCTCTAAGGAACTCCAGCGGTCAAAGCTTAATTGTTTCCTACTTTCGAATTAACCCAAAAAACCAGTAGATCTCCAAGATAATGATGATTTTAACCAAGCATACTCCTACATTACAGAAGGCATAATAACGACTCGATAAATAGAAGAACTCAGGAAAATAGCCAATTTTTTTCCAAAATATGGGAGATTAAACACCAGAAAGTTATCTTCTAAAGGGAGCTACATTTTCATATCACCATATAACTGTGTTGATTATCAAACATCATAAATGCTTAACATTTTTATCCTCTAGCCTTTACACTTTATCCTTATATGGTCCTGCGTATTAAAATTTTTTACCACTGTTTTAATTATGTCTAAGTCGTCATGAGAAATTTGGACACAAAATTCACTTAACGTAAGAACATGTCATGAATTCTCAATACCACCCCTCGAAGCAAGCAGAGTCAGTGTCCTGGAAGCTATGTCGAAAGGTGGGCCACCAGTCACTGCCGGTCACAGTTGCCATCAGGGTAGTTTGAGAAGCAGCACATGTTACGGTGATTGTCCAAATAGGTAATCAATCTGTTGGGGCTAGGCAGAGAGAAAGCTTCCAAGGAATGATGCCAGTGGCAGAGGAATCTGGGAGACCAGACTGGAGAGAGCGTTCAAAGCAGATGGTGAGAATCATAGCCACCTGGAATAATCCTCTGAGTCAATTAGCCAGGACCAGGAGTGGATGTTTGGATGATTCTATAAGCCACGGAAGGGAAAATGCCTGCCTTCAAAGCACAGTTTGGATTTAAAAATGAGAGAGAGAGAGATTTTTTAAGTTTCTTCTTCTTTTTTATCTTCTCTACCAGCTACTCCCTTTTGATATCACCTCATCCCCACTCACCTAGACTCCACTGATGTTTACTTTCTTTTCTCCCTCCAAAGAAACTCTTCTAACTTGCCGGTGTTTTTTGTTGTTCTTGTTGTTCCAACCATGGTTAACACACGACACTGACTCTCCTTCTGGATTAGGCCACCAAGTACTCTGCAGAAAAAAGGAAAACCCAAGGATTGTCGTTAATTCAGATTTTAATCTTCTATCTTACCTCTCACTGTAATTAATTGCTTTCTTGTCTTTAATCAATTCTGTCTACTAAGCAACAATGAAAAAATTTGCCACTCTACCACTTCCAGGCTTTCTTCCATTTCTGGGGTGCTTGTGTGTTCCCTCATATGCAAGATCAGCACCAGCACAGGTGCTCTTGATCTCACCTGGATCATCTGCTGGAGGACTGGCATCCTTCCTCTCCACGCAAACACTATTCCTTCTCTTTTCAGAGACATTTTTCGGACTTTAAAATGTGATACAGGTATCTTAGACTTAAAGTAAAACAAAACAAAATGAAACAAAACAGAAACAGAAAAAGAACTTGTAGATACTTTTCTTTTGGACCTGAGTTTTCCTTTAGCTACTTCCTTGTCTTTTTCCCTTTTCATTTCAAATCTGCAAAGAAAAGTCTTTGGTTTCTCATTTCTCTATTACTTCCTTTCCAGACTGAAAACAAGGTTCTAGTCTTTAATTCTACTTGTGCTAAGATAGCCAAGGACTTTTCTAATTGTCGAATCACAAGACCACATTTCATTGCTATGTTTAACACTGCACACCATTCCCTCTGCACTAATACTCTCTTATCTATCAGACTGCTCGGGTCACTCCTGTGATACTCTCCACATCTCCCTGATCAATTCTTCTCAGGTTTTTTCATGCTCTACTGTTATATTATTCATCATTTAAACATTACGATTGTCCCCATGATTCTATTCTCAACCCATTTCTCTTGTCAGGCCACTGTTTTTCTCGAAGCACTATATTCCATACCAAGGCCCTTACTTAATACTTCTTCCTACATGATGATACGCTGATCACTATGTGTATTAGTCAGGATTAGGCAGAGAAAAAGAACAAACATAGATATAGAGAGAGGGGAGAAGGAGGAAGGACACTTCCTGCATTGCGATATAAAAGGAAAAGTGTGAGTATAGACACACTATGACTTGCATGTTGTTGGTGGAAAATTGAGAGAATTCTTATCCAATCACTTATCCAATTATTTAGTCATTTAAGATTGAGGCAAGGCTCTCCTCCCAGAATGCCAAGGTTGAAACCGGCACATATTTTTGAAAAGAGCAGAAAATATTTGAAGTTATTTCTGTGAGTAATGTGAAAGTCAATCGTCTAAAGAAATTAGAATTAAAGCCTAATTTATATTGACGTCAGTCTGATTACGTGTGCCTGAGTATGTGTGTTTTCTCTAATTAGGTGGTCTGTTTCATGGATACAGACGCAGAAAAGGTAGGAGGCTGGGTTCATCCATGATGATAGTAAGGATTCATGTGGCACTGGTTTCTAGAAGAAAGAACAGATGAGAAAAGAGAGTTTAGAGAATTCACGTGAGAGTAATTGAAATTTTGACCATTGTGGGTATTCTTCTTGGGGTGAAAGATCTGACCCCCAATGTTATGTAGCTGAGAAGATGACCATGAATATGCTCAGGACCCCAGCTGACTTTCCTTAGTTTGGACACCAGTCAAAACTACCTTGATCTCCTGATGTTCTGAGTCCTAAGAAATTAGCATTACTCCAATGCCAACATCAACTGCTTCTGGAAAGCCTGGGTGTTTTCCGTTCACCACTACCCATCATCTATGCAAATGACCACAGGTCTTACAGAAAGACTAAGAAGACATTTTCCTGGATGTTCTTGTTATGTTACAGGGTCTTTCTCTAAGGAAACACAATTGTTTACTTCCTTCAAAATATTCTGCGTCTATGAACATAGAGGGTTTATCTGATATTGGGAGAAGGGCTATATAATCTAGAGCACATTTATTCAAGCCAATCTCTACTTATGAGAGTTGTTTTTCTTGTATTAAAACAATTGATGAAAGATCAATATGATTTGATCATCGTTATCCCTGTTAGATATCTTACCATCAATTAGCCAACGTGAAAGAGCTCAGCCAACCTTACAAATCTCAGAGATCTAATTGTAATGCCAGTCTCACTTTCCATTACACAAATACATCCACTGAGCCCTTGATGGTGAATGGGCTCCTACCCGTCTCTACCTCACTGTGATTGTTCCATCCTCATCGACCACAGGGTGCCTGTATCAGAGTCCATAGATTCTTCTCAGCCTCAGTCTCCAGGGCTGTTGACCAGAACCACCTCCAGCAAGCCACAAGAAAAGGGACCCAGTCTGTATGAGCTCTGACTAACTCTATGTAAATTTAATCCAGCAGTGCATTACCTCATGCCAGCATCCCACATGTGACTCACTTCCTGCCAAAGCACTTCCCTGTGGAATTTCAGATGTAACATTGTACAGACATTCTTGGGGACTTCCAATGTGAAATGAAAGCGTGCAAGGGAGACCGTAGTTGATGAATAAATTCTTCTCTCTTTATCCTTCTGGGTGGACTGACCTGTGATGTCGTTCATAAGACACTTGCACAAGATCCAGTTGTCAGTTTTATTTAATACCAAACAGTGGCCAGTTTGTTGTCGACCCTGATTTTTTTTTCTCCCTTTTTCCCTGCCTTACTCTTGCTTTCCTGGTTATTTACACCCTGGTATCAACATTTGCTATAGGCTCTTCTCTCTAGGATGAGACACATGTGATGGATTTATTTAATCCAGACTTTGAATATTTCTCTCTATATTTTAAAGGTCTTTCTGAATGCTCAGTGTCTTTCGTATTGATCAGAGTTTATATTCAAGTTGCTGCCATTCCATACTTATGAACTCTAAGTGGAATGTCATTAATCACTTACCCTGACCTGCCAAGAGCTTCCTTCCCGTTGTCTTGGAGATGAAATCAAAGCATTTTAGCCTTTGACACAGGATTCTCCTCATCTGGCATCTATGCATCTCTCTACTTTTAACTTTTGTTACTCCCAACCCTGCACTTTACAAATTATTTTCAGTTTCCCACACACATCAACCACACATCTGCCAATGTAATTTTGTTCATACTGTTCCTTATTCCAGGAACTTCAGCTGTACACTTGTTCTTCTTGTAAACTTTTCATTCATAAAAACTGAGCACAGCTTCACTTTCCTCTAGGAAACATTTTCTAAATTTCCCTCCCCCAGTCCATGTCACCTTAAGGTTTTATGTTACATGAAATTATATTATTATGGTAAGATTATTTGTTTCCTCCAAATAGGTCAACTTCTTTGAGATCAGGAACCAAGTTTTATTTGTATATATATTCCTAGGACTCTGAAAAATGTTGGTTATACAGGAGGTGTCAAATAAATATTTGCTAAATTATTGTCAAAATATCCAACTGGGGAGATTCAATGGAAACCATTAGATAGAAGCACAATTGACCAAGGACAGAATTCAAGGAAAAAAAAAAAAAAACATTTAGGTTTAACTATAAGAAAAAGACACAAGGAATGGTGTAGAAAGCAGGCAAGAGAGATCTTGAAGAAACTAAAGAGGACAAACACTGAAGTCCTTCCTAATCATGGACACTTTCTCTAGCAAATTCTGTCTCCCTCAACGTTTCTCTACAAAACATTCTTTGTTATAAACCTTTCATTATAAATACGGACTCCCAAAGTGATTCCACTTTAATTCACCCTCCAGGACCTTTTTGTTTATTGCCCGATGAACTCTCCATTGTGATTACGATCACGTTATTGTCAAATATCTTTGTTTTGTAACACTTTGGACACTTGAACTTAAAAACTCCTTCGTTTAAGACCATTTACTGTAAAAGTGTTACAAACAACAAATACCTCAAAGATTACAACAAATTATTATTATTATGTTAATATCAGTTGTAATAATCATTGTTGTCATCATGTGTTTAGTACCTACCATGTAGGAAAGATTCAATATAAGATACTTTATTTTTAATTTATACAATATAATTTTTTTTTTTTTTTTACTTTATATCTAAGGATAAAGAAAATATCTCAGAAATTTAAGGAATTTGATCTGAGTTCAGGTCTGTTTGAGGCGAAAACTTATGCTATTAAGAGAACAAATGGACATATTATAATGGAATTGATTTTAATAACAATGGATATAGCTTCATGATTGTAGAATTTCAAAAACAAAAAATAAGAAACTTTCAGCATCCAGTGCCAAGAGACGAGATTTCTGAAGAACCCACTGAACTGTACTTCTTGTCCTTCACTGCTAGCGTTCATTTCCGTTTCATTTGCTTTAAGTCTTGTATTTCATTTCAAATTGCTTCCACTGTTACTAAAAATGAATTCAGAGCAGAAAGAAAAAAAGTACTGACAAGTTATTTCCAGTTCCTTAGATGAGATTTCCAGGGCTTCTCTCATTTTAAAACAGAATCTTTTCTCTTTCTACCCGTAGAAAAGTACATCACTAATGATTAAAGAGATTGTGGCTTTTTTTATATTTTAGATATTTCGGGGAAATTGCCCCTTATGATCTTATATCCCTCCTACCCCCACTGGCCTCTCAAAATCATCTTAATGGAATCCAACAGATAAAAATATCCAAGAGAAATATCTTTAATTTATGCTTCAGAAAATCAGATTTATAAATGGAAAATTCGATTTTTGTAAAGAGCCGAGGGTTTCGTTACTGCTTCTGAATGAAAACCAAGATTTAATAACATGTCATTGAAAAACGAGAACTGCCTCTGATAAACTGAGATTGCCCCATCCACAGCGGCAGGAAGGGACATCACAGGCCTCCAAAGGGGACTTTGGCATGAGGGAAGGATGATCAGGGCTGATGACTCAAGTCTCAAGCCAAGGCTGGCTCTGGGAAAATGAGCAGCGATGGCTGGAAGCCCAGGCTGGACAGGCCAACCTGGCTAAGAAACCATGGCCTGGGAACAATGTCTGAACATGTGAGTCTTAACCAAAAAACCTGACCGGCGAAGTCCAAACAAGAGCCTCTCCACCCGCCAGGCAGGCAGGGTCTATGCCAGCCTGCACAGGTCGTCCTCTCTCTGGACTGCACGGAGAGACTTGCTACAGCAGCAAGAAGAGCACGAACAGGAAACCTCCTGGTCTCCCTGTGCGCGGACTGAATGCTCCAGTTTGTCTTTAAGTGGAACTGGGAAGTCTCTGTGGTACCCTCACAACTCAGGCGGTGAGGGAATTTCTCTAGGAAGATGCCAGACTGCCTCTTAACCTGAAAAATGGCCTCTGCCAGGTTCAATTTTTAAAATCAGAGAGATATGTTTGTATCTGCACTATGATATGGTAATGTGTGTCCTATCAATCGCATGTATATTTCTGATAATCAAGTACGCTGTATATAGCATTACTATTGGGTTATATGCAAGCAATTTAAATCCATCATGTTCCTGTATTGCTTTAGAATAGATGGAACTTCCCTAAGATTACAATGTCCAGAATGAGCAAAACTGAGGGCAAGTACCCTTACAGAACATGGTTTTACAAAACTTATTTTAGTCTGATTATGTTACCTGTTACAAAATCACAGTTTTCATGTCACTGAGAAGCTCTTTTCTTAAGCTGACCACATGTCAATGATCTTAAAGAAAATATTCTTTCCCTGGGTTAACATCAGTACTTCCATATTACTATAAACTGAATGATTCTGACACACATTACAGATTCTTAATGCAGTTGTTTTTAAGAACATGGGTCCATGCCCTTGTATTTTGGTAACCATAATATTCTTTAGTGATGCCTAACTGTACTGTTCTTTTAGGAATGCATCACAGTGCAACTGTGTAATTCAAATATAAAAATTCTAATTAGGACTTTATGTTTCAATTTAATATACAAACTTTATTGAGGATTGCACTGACCCCTTAATTGTATTTACTATTTATTACCACATTACATATTTGCAAACTATACTTCTCATTCGTGAGCTCGTTCAATCTTCTCATTGCTTAACTTTGAAAAGATGAGTGTTATACCTCCAGTTTAAGGATGACAAAACAGAGAATAATTTCCCCAAAGTCGCATAGATATGAGCTCTTATCTTTATACTTTTGGAGGCCATTGCTGAGCCAGGAAGACTAATCTTTACAATTATCCTAGCTTGACATTTGGCCTTACAAAGAGCTCCAAGCATTCAGAGAGACTGGGACCTTCATCACAAAAACCAGTTCATCATCCAGCACGCCCACCAAAGTCCTCCTGGAATAACTCCTTTGGCAAAGGTCCACCCCAACCCCACTGCTATTAGAAAAAGAAACACAAGCTGGGTCATCATGCGTGATTCCTTCTCCTGATAGAACCAGAATACTGCCCTGGCCACTGCTCACTTAATGGAACAGCAAAATTTTTCCTCAATCGAGCCAAAAATCTAGCTTTGAGACTAAACAAGTTTCCAACACTGAGAAGGACTAACTAAGACCCTTTGCTCAACTGCCTGGCCAGATTTGAAGCAAGGAAGACATCTTGACTTTTTGTTCTTCTATGAAATATTAATGCTGAGTTTCCATATAGCTATCAGTAAACAAAGTTAGGCATTTGTGAAAATTCTCAAGAATCTTTAAGGCAAAAGCATCACTGATATGAACAGGTTTTCTGCCAGATGTTTTTGAGAACTCACTTATCCAAAGAACTTTTCTAAACTCTGCCAACAGATATGTGAGTGCTATCAGCTAAACACATGAAGTGCCAGCTTCCACCCCGGTGTTGTGTTGGCTGCCACGTTATCTGAAGACTTGGCCATAGGGAAGAATATTTAATCAAAAAGCACACTCAGCAGTGGTTTGACTTAACCTGATACTGATTTCATGGGCTACGGAGGTAAGAAAGTATGATTTCGTGCTTAGTAATTTAGTATTTGTTAATTTTGCATAACAATATGTTTTTTTCCTCATTCCTCCTTTAAGGTTACATAACTACCTATACTTCTTTAGTCATTATTATATTAGCATTTTCCAAAGTGGCAAGCATGGTTCCAGATTTATCTTTATTTGTAAAGTCAAATGCCCTACTCAGATTGTCTTGTTTTGATCAAGAAAAAAATATTTTTTTTCTATGCCTCCTTAATTGCAAAACCCTTTTTCTTCAAATGCCAGAATATAGTTATTTCTATCTAGTAAAGGACAGGAAAATTGCTGCCTTGGAGGATAATTAGGAAAATAATAAAATTTTGGTGTAATACATAATGAAAAAATGCAAAATGCTAAACAGAAGTTTTCTGCAAAAGAACTATAGATAAGAAAAAAGATAACATTGGCTGGGAGTAAATTCTCCAGGGATTTGCCATTTCTGCACATCTTTTGAGCAAAGGTCACTGACAGCTTTAGTCAAGGACGTTTGCAAAGCTCTACCTGGGTAGGGGGCAGGTTTGTTTAAATTTCAAGATTATAAAGCTAGAGACTCCCTCTCATGTCCTCACACATTCCAGGATAATGAAGAAATAGAGTCTCCGAGGGAAGAACAGGCAGATGTACTAGCAGTACGGGCTTTCTTAAGATTAGTGTTTTTCAGGTGTAGCAAGGATCCACTGTGTCTGCAGCATTCCCCTGGGCCTGCTCCATGTCACCACCCTGTGGACGTGAGGACAAGGAGAAATGAAGCACACATAAAGTCCGTGCTGTTCTCTGTGCCATGAATAATAAGCTGTCCTTTTCCATTTGGGCTGGCTGTCTCCTTGTGCAGGAGTGTGGCAGGCCCACATAGTAGCTTCCGTGGTGACCGCTGCTCAGAAACCGCTTGACATGTAGATATAGAAAAGTAAACATTAGTCTTAGAATTACACTCATTGCTCTGTTAAAAAGGAGAAAGCCAGAAAGTGTGCAACAAGGCATGATGGCACAAGCTTTGGAATAAAGTTTTCACAGGAAAATATCTATCTATGGGTGGAATTGAAAAACATCCCATCTTTGAGTCTACAGCCATGTCACCCTGAACAAGCTTGATGCCATCTGATCTCAGAAGCTAAGCAGGGTCAGGCCTGGTTAGTACTTGGATGGGAGACCACCTAGGAAGACCAGGTGCTATAGGCGTAAAAAATAAAAAATAATAATAATAATAAAGGATTGTAAACTGACAAGGTCCTTGCAATTCATGAGGTCAACCAAGGGTTGCCTTGCCTAAAAAAAAAAGAAAAAAGAAAGAAAGAAAAAGTAAAACACCCCATCTTTGCTAAGTTTAAAGGTTATCCAATGTGTGTGCACACAAGCGTGAGTGTGTGTTTGTGCATACATATGTGTTTGTGAGTGTGTGTTTTCATCTCAAGCATCCAAATTATTCTGTTCTGTTTGAGATTACTGAATGGATGAAATGGGTATTTTGAGCCAAAAAAATCAGAAATGTGCCATACATTAACATAAGGAAAAATAAATTTTCACTATGCATATTATCAAGCACACATACACATTTATAAGTTGAAGGAGAAAGATTCTGAAAGTTTCTGTTGACCAAGGGAACATAAATTAAAAATTGGTAGCATACCTCCTATTAACATTATTTATAAAATAATATTGAAAATATATAAAATAATATTGAAATTCACCTTATGTTATGACATTATTTTATTCAGTGAAAATAAAAATATTTCCATATGGCTTTATAGAATTAGTCATTTTATTGACCTTCCAGGCTGTTTTTCTAACACAATTTAGGGTCTTCAATGAGACTCCGGTAAGGATAGAACTAACAACCTCAGTGTTAGGAAGAGATTAATGTGTTTGTTTCCCACTAGAGGAGAAGTCACTGATTAGAGCTCACCTTCGGAATTTGGTTTCACCACAGTTTTGTATTTTGCATTTTGTGGGGAGGCTTCTAAATCTGCATAAGGCTGAAGTATTCAGTGCCCCACCCTAAATCACTGTTTAGTAAATCAGAACATTGGGGAGTTACAAATGTTTTGGAGCTTGGAAAGAATGTAAAAAATTCCTATGCTCATTAACTTGCAAACCCTAATTGTTATTTTTATATCTTTAAAGGTGATCATACTAATAGACTATCAAAAAGCTTACATAAAGCAAAGCCAAGGACTTTATTTTCTTAGCTATATTTTCAAAAAATTACTTCCTTCAATTAATTAAAGATAAAATTTGATTTAATAAAAATGTTTAATTATTGCTTATTATAATTTAAATTTATACTTATGAAAGAAATCAAGTAAAGTGATTTTATCTAGGCTATATAAAAGTTTCAGATATTTGTGCTAATTAATTTCTATTTGAATCTGAATTCTAAATCATTATCTTCATCTCACCAATGTGTCAGGTTCCAAAAATACCTTGACGCTAATTGAACCTCAGACCACGTTTTCTCATGGAAACAAGTATCATAAATTGTACTTTGATTTCTAAACCAGTGCACATAACTTAGTTCCCCCTTATATGCAGATGTCGCTGCAGAAATGGTACTGTCAATCATTTTGTCTTCTAAGGTTTGAGGACCTCTCTTCCTCTAAAGAACAACACTTCCCTAAATGAGTCACATGTTCCCTTGAGTTGGAAGCGAGTATCCAGCAATTAGATACTGTCTAAATAGTAATGCAGGTGAGCTCTAACGATGAGAAGAAGAGAGACAAGTCGCAGAAGAATGGATGGCTGAACAGTCAAGTTCACATTTCAAATAGCAAGTACACTTGCCCCAGCCCAGCCTCCAAACATCACCCACCACACCACCCAGCACATTTTTTCTGCTTCTCTTCACTTTAGAATTCTAAAGTTTAACGTGAAATCTGAATGACATCTGTGCCAAGTTTCCAGTTATTAGCAATGATAACAGTTCAGAAGTATTTTGAAATCAGAAAGTCACTAGTCTGTATTATTTTATTTCTTCATTCATGTATACAATTGTTTAATAAATATGTACTGAATATGCACTATGCATGGCAGACGCTGTAAAATTTATTCCTTAGCCAAGCATTCTAATTCATATCTATGGCCCAATTAGTGTCTAAGTTCATCAGATTTGTTGCTGTAGCTGTCTTACAAGGCCAAGGTCTTTAATTGAAGCAGAGGCCTGTTATCTTTACACAGTAACTGTTCTACACCCTGACTCCTAACTCTTCTCAGCCATGTGTTCAGTCACATAAATGAGGACATAAAGAGTAGAAAATAAAACATACCCAAGGGTAATCTATTACCATTTCTTTGTAAACAGTTCCAAATGTATATCTTTATCTCACCTGTAATGCTAAGAATATTGTTACAAAAAAAAAAAATCCACTAGACTAGCATCAAAAAATTACTATTAGCATGTAAGTTTTTATTTCTGTAAAATTCAAATATCCCTAAGAGAAACAAAACTGGTAATAATTATCAAAACTGATCAATTTCAGATAATTTATTAAGAGTATTTTGGAGAGGGAAAGGAGCAAGGCAAAGGCTATTATAATAGGTACTGAAATCGTTGACCAACTAATATTCCAAATGGATGAATTGATGCACAAGATCATTATTTGGAAATATTGCTTTAAATAGAGAAATATTTGATAGAAGCTGTGCCAAAGACACTTTCTTCTAACTAAGCTAATTTGACCGAAGAGTTTTAAAGACCTAAAGCTTTCAAGCTAATGAAACATTGATGTTTGCTTTCTGAGTAAAGACACTTCCCTTTTCTTGTCTACATATCATTTGTCCATTTCAATAGTCACTTTGATTTACATTTTGTCCTCATGTTTGGCCAATCACATCCACTGCTTACAGTAATGGCAAACCAAATTCCCCAGAACAATTATTCACACTATGAAAGGGCTCAAAACCAGAACAAATCTGAGCAAGTATTCTACAAAGAAAGTGAATGCTATGAATTAGAATTTAAACATTCAAAATAGATATATGTAGTTATATGCTGATCTGCTGTTATTGCTTTGCCACTATTAGTGTTTATTGTTTAGAATCAATTTTGCCTAATATTTTTACTGAGAAAACAAAAATTTCATCTTGAGGTCAAATGATTGTGCAGTATAAATCTGGCTATCATGAGGAGATGACAATTTTTTAGTATCTTAATGTTAATTATGTGATAACTGGCCATGAAAATATTTTGATGTATATATATTTTTTCAGTGTGTCTCAGTTACATTCTAATATTTAGGATAAAAAGGAAAACATTAAAAATTCCTCTCTATATTATTTTCTTTAATGTAAACTTGATGCATTTTAATAAATATATACATGAGATAAAATATATGATTGTTAACAATGCTTCTTATTTAGTATCTACAACAAACTTTTTTAAATAAAAGAATTCAGATTTACCTTCTCAAAATAAAAATAAACAAAAGGACAATTTCAGAAAATTAGTAAGTTCTGTAACATTGACAAATTGCTGGGATAAAATGGAGAAATAAATATTTAAAGGCTATAAGTGAAAAAATTTAAACTTTTACAAATCAAATTCTAGTATGGGGATATCAAAATTACAAAATGTTCATTTATTATTAGAGTTATGTTTTATTTACACTTTTGCAAAGTTGAAACTTCAAATGATTAAAATTTTATGTCACACTTTTACAATGTTCATCTAATGACATGATTGTTCCATTCTTGCCCTTCTTAATTCTAGCATATTTTCACCTTTAAAAGCCATTAATTTGTTATAATTCAGCACAATGATTTTTATGACATCTTTTAAATGGCACTGTATAATTAAAAGATTCTGTATTAAAAATATAGAAAAGTTCCAATTTATTTAGCACTATCCAGGCCTTTCCATGAAACCTGTGGCCAGTTCTGAGTTTTCAACTTAAATGGGTCAAGGTTAATTAGAAGACAATTCATAGAACAATCTGATTTCATTTTCTTTGCATGCTGTCTTTGTTTTGATGACCAACATTATTCAGATGGGTACTATTTTTCTCTGGCTCTAGGATAATATAGATAAAAATGGACCCTTTGAGGCTATGGAGGAGACATTTCACTTTTTTTGCTAATTTCCCCTGGGAGTTTTATATCTTAATCCCATGCTCAAAACTGGTTAAATAATTCCCTAAATAAATGTGCATCTTTCTAGTCTCCACCTTTTTAAAAGTCCAGAATAACATTTCTGAACACAATGTTTTATTTTGTCATACTGGCTCTTAAAATGATATAAGAGAAAATACCTAGTAATACTTAAGAGTATGAACATTTTATTTTTTAAAGATTTTCTATTTTGAAGCATCTCCTATTAAATACTTAACCTATCACTTAGAAATAAAGAAAATAAACTTCATGTGTAAGTTTCATGTATATTGAAAATATATATTTTAGGCAAGATTTTATGAGGTTCAGGAAAAACTTTGAGTGTTTAAATTTGTTTTAATTTTCTTAGTTTATGGACACACCACCCTAAATGACCCCAATCCCATCTGATCTTGGAAGCTAAGCAGGGTCGGGCCTGGTTAGTACTTGGATGGGAGACTACCTAGAAAGATCAGATGCTGTAGGTGTAAAAAATAAAAAATAAAGGATTGTAAGCTGATAAGGTCCTTGCAATCTATGAGGTCAATCAAGGTTTGCCTTGCCTAAAAAAAATAATAATAATAAAATAAAATAAATAAAAGTAATTTTTCTTAGAGAATTGGAAATCACTTTAAATTCCATAAATTGAAATCCCTAAAGGATTGTTTTGTAAACTCAGAAATGTTAGTTAATTAAACTCAGGAAAATTAGCTTCCAAAGCATTATAATTTGATTCAATGATTTTATAAGAGCTGGTGTGTGTGTGTGTGTGTGTGTGTGTGTGTGGTCTATATTGGTGTTTGTGGTGTGCACTTACTAGAACTATCTTCTCATTCTTTTTCTAAATGTATAAAATGGAATTTATTTGCATTCTCATATTTGAAATCATATATTAATGAAAAATTAAAATGTTATTATACAAATTGCTTAAATGACTTTTTACCACATAATGTCATGATTACATAAATATGCTGGGATGATGGGTGGAAAATCACACTTAAATAGCATCAAAATATGGAGAATATGTATGTTAAATATACTTATGAATAAAATATTCTGTTTCAAAGCATGATATGTATTTAGAAAAAAATATTTTGTAATCGAATTTATTTTATCTATCTAATGTTAATGATACCAAACACTGAAATGACATATGCTCCTCTGGAATAAACTCTGACTTGCATAACTCCTTATGCTAATCCATATGTTCCAATTTATATAAATCAATCTATGGCCAAACTCTATTATGTAATGATTTAAATATCAGATTTATATAAGAATAAAATAGCTAACCAAGAGTACCTTTAAAATAAACTCAACAATAAAACAATCACCCAAAATAAACACTGTGAAATAGAGAAAATTGGGACATAGTCCTCACAGGTAAAATGACAATATGTATTTTTAATTCAGATTAGGTGAATGAGATGGATGAAATATTGATTTATGTGAAAGAATTATATATAAATATAGAAAATAACTTGTTATCATACAACTAGATTTTTTGATTATCATACAGTTCTATTCCATATTTATCCTTTTAGTTCTATTTTTTAATCTCCAATTCTTACTGTCAAAAAATCAAATCTTCTTAAATTAAACATTAAAATACAGCAATTCCTTTAGATACCACACAATTCCCCATATGGTGCTGTCATCACATTCCACACATTACTATCTCAGACTTTTGCACATATTCTGTTGTTATGGCCAAAAATGTGTAAATTTAGCCTATGTAAAAATAAAGGACCCCTACCATCAGATGCATGCATCCCACTCAACTAACAGGTTTTCTTTCTTTCTCTTTCTCAAGGATGAATTTGTGGAAGAAATCCTACATCCTCTTGAATTTGCAACCAAAAAAATCTGATAGATAAATTATATATAAAATTCTTCTAATCATAGTAGTGAATCTTTGTTAAGGAACAGGATTTTTATTTAATTAATCATTTTTATTGAGTATCTATTATGTACCATGCATTACGGTACACACAAGGAATACAATTGTGAATAAAATAGAAACAACTCTGGCTCTTAAAAATCTTTTGTTTGTATATGCAGAATAAGATATTAATTAAATAATCACAGGGGTGAATTTATAATCATATAATGTTTGATAGTATGTGACTGCTTCTTATCATTTTAGAAGGACCACAGACTGATGGCTTAAAGAACAGAAATTTATTGTCTCACAGTTCTAGAGGCTAGAAGGCTGAGCTCAAGGTATCAGCAGAATTAATTCCTGCTTCTGACTGTAAAGGAAAATCTGTTCCATGCTTCCCTCCTAGATTCTTGTGGTTTTCTAGGAATCTTATTTTTTGGCTTGTAAAGACATCATCCTCATCTCTAACTTTATGTTCACATGGTGATTCACATGTATGTATGTGTCTATGTGTACACATGTATGCAAGTTTCTTCTTTTTATAAGGACACCAGTCACTATGGTTTAGGGTCTCACTCTACCTCAGTATGACTTCGTCTTAACTAATTATATCTTCAATGACCTTGTGTCCAAATAAGGTCACATTCTGAGGTGCTGGGGATTAGGACTTCAACATATGAATTTGAGAGGCATGGACACAATTCAATCCATAACAGATCATAAATTCTTTTAAAGAAAGAAAGGACCACTATTCCATAAGAGTATAACAACTTGGACATGGGTGTGAGGCCTGGAGATTGGTTAGGGGCAATTCGCTCAGAAAAGTGAAGTGACTCAATGAAAAAAATGGAAGAAAAAAAGAGGGAAAAAAAAACACTCCTCAGTTTCAAGCTGATTTTGTTCAATTGTGCCCAACATCATAAAAAACCATCTTATTGAAACACTGAATGGGACTATCATACTTGGCAACTAAAAGATCATTGGTAAGATCTTCTAATGAAATTGAGATGAATACCTATGAATGTTTATGGTGTAGACAACACTTATAGATGGAAAAACTCTTACAAACTCACAAGTAGGAAAAATAGTTATGAGTGTCATCCAGAGACTAGAGTCACCAGAGAAAATAAAAACAGAAGTATATGAGGGGAAATTCAATGATGAGACCAAAGTGTGTAGAACTTCAGTATATGCAATTAAATTTATACAGTCTGCACTGGTGTCACAGAAAAGGGTTAAGAACGATAAACCCAGAAAACCAGGTGAATTTGACAAGATAAAAATGAGTTAAATAATTGCAAGATAAATATTTTATAATAAGTAGATATGTTAAGGGGAAATTGGAGTAATTTTGTAAAAATGTGATGAAATGGAAGTTTGGGCAAAGCTTATGAGTGGGAACAGGGAGAGGAGACCAATTTTAGAAATATCAACATGTGGCAACAATTTCTGATAAAGTCTAAACTGTATTCACCTCAGATTTTGGCATGTGTCGACCTTATAAGGCAGTTCTTGTGAGTTAACTGGGAAAATCTTATAAGAAAGAAATGCTACTAAATGTTTAATAATTGGCTTTCTGAAAAAATGTGTGTACACAATACATACGTATAGATATTTATATAGGTAAGCAAACCTGTCTATTACAGAGTTAACCAAAATAAAGGATGTATAACATATATTTTGCAAATAATAAGATATACATTACTCTTTAATGTAAATTCCTTATAGCCAATTGATTCTCACAAAATGCTTTTATTGATTTTCCAAATTCTTACATAGCCTATTTAGGTTTGCAATTAAATTATTATAATCGGTTGATATGAATGTTGGTTTATTAATGGATAAAATGACATTGACACAGCATAGACATATGTTGGAATTTCACTCACTCACCAAGGACCTGAATGACTTCTTTGCTGATTGGATAAGAGTGCTGGATATCAGAAAAATATTTTCTCTATTTTAGTGCTATTTACAATGTATAGCTACAGACACAAGTCTTAATTGGAATTATTAGCATTTTCTCCATGACATTCTTCAATTCGGACCATCAAAAATAAATTAGGGAGCTTCCAGGTTGGTGAATGCATTAAAGTGCTAGGATGGTGTGCCCGGAGAGGGCATGGAATCTCCACGTGCCACTCCCCAATCCCCACATATCTTGCCCTGTGCATCTCTTTCATCTGGATGTTCCTAAGTTTTATCTTTTACAGCAAACCAGTAATGATAGGTAAATAGATAGACAGACAGACAGACAGATGACAGATGATAGATAGATGATAGATGATAGATGATAGATGGATACATGCATACATAGATACATAGATACATAATAATCAGACTCTGATTATTGAGTGTTTGCCAATATCCGTAATGTAAATACTATCCTGTAGCTGATTTTAAGCTACCAAACTGATATCACTGAATGCAAAATAGAGATGTACAAAAGCACCACATTATATAATATTTTTACTACATAGATAGGATAGACATAATCTTAAGAACACAACTAGTAAAATAATTAGGAAATCATAAGTGCTGAATATTTATTACTTTTTAAAAAATTAAGTATAAAATTTTATAATTTAATGTCTAATAATGATGATGTTTAACAACTGCATCAAAAATTTGTAAACATTTGACACTTAGCTCTCATTAGCCTGTGAGAGCTCCAGCATACCACTAGGAAACACTCACCCTGAAAGGAGAAAGTATTTAGCCATCTAAATACAAGAATGAGATGGAATAGAAGATTCTGGCAAAAAATAAAAATAATGATGATAATAATAATAATAATAATAATAATAATAATAATAATGTCACCATTCCAATTAGCACCAAGACACAAACTCTGGACATTTTAGAATGAAAGGATCACAAAAGTAAAAAATGAAGGTTGTTGCCTTAAAATAATAATGATATTTGATCATTACAAGTTTTCATCTGAAAACTGGATCAGGAAGGAGAAATGTAGAGAGGTCTCATTATTTCTTCAAGTAAAATACTTAGACTGAATGTGGTTGAAAAGAGTTAACAGAGTGTCAGCAAAACCCTAAGAAAAGCAACGAGATAGCCATCACTCAAAAACTAATAGTTTATCGGATTTTGAGAACTATTTCCAGGAAGATGACATTCCAAAATCTACTCTTGTGAATGTCATCAGTGACCTTGAAATTACCAAATATAGTTGACAATTTTAGTCTTTAACAGACTCAATGTCTCATCAGTATTTGACATCGATGTCTATTTCCTCTTCTTGATGTAGCCATCTCCTGTCTTCCATGGTACCATTTTTGCTTTATGCAATATCTAAGACAAAATTCATCATCTCTTTCCCAAATCTGCTTCTTCCCAAGCCTTCTCTAATTTTGCCATTAACAAAAACTGAAAAATAAAACTGATCTAATCAGCCTCTAAATCCTGCAGCTTCTGTCTCCTATGCTCCTCTCAAAGGCATCTCCCTTGCCTTAGTGCTAATATTTATCGTATCGTATTGAGAAGCTCTTAACTGATTACCTGTTTTCTAGCTAGCCCCATTTAAGCCAAATTCTTACATTACATTCATAGATGTGTTTCTAAAATGAAGATCTGAATGTGTTCTTCCTTTATGAAAAACATTAATGGTTTTCCAATCCTTCAACATTCAGTCCCCTTAATATGAATTCAAACATTTTATGACTCCCAACCTCACGTTGACCCTTTGTGCTAAATTTCAGCTTTTCTGAAAAATACGATATTCTGAGAACAGCATTCCTTCTGTGCTTCCATGCATCTGCCCAGAATTTCATTTTACCTATTCTCCATCCCAACCCAGTTGCACAGCTAACGTTCATTTATGCATCATAACATAATAAAAATACTACCTGTTTTCTAATAGAATGGCAATATTTTCAAAGATAATATCCAGTTTAGTAAGAGTAGGAATTAAAAAGCATTTTTATATATTATTGGTAGATTTATAAATTTCAACAACCATTTGAAGAATAATTTGACATTTAAAATGTTAACATTCTTACTTTTGGCAATTTTAAGCATTAATTTTATACATAAGTTTCACGTATAAGGATATATTTGAAAAGATACCCTTTGTAGTATTATTTGCAAAGGCAAAAAATAATGGAGTCGGCTAAACAGAATGACTTTAAAATATATGTCAGCATCTTGGAATAACTTGTAGGCATTTTTAAAAGGAAGTAGATTTGTGTTTATTGGCCTGAAATTCTACCCTATGTTATTGGGAAGGAGGGGCACAGTATGTTAGTATGATCCTACTACCAGCAAAAGAAAAAAGATTTTTACTTTTTAAAAAGTAAACGTTTTAGTTTGGAATAATTTTAAATTTACAGAAGAGTTACAAAGATAGCACAGAGAGTTTCTGGGAACCCCTCTCCCAGTTTCCCATTGTTAACATCTCACATTTCCTAATACAGTTCTCGGAACTAAAATAACCAACGTGGATGCCTGTCTAAACTAAACTCCAGAGTTTACCTAGATGTCATCTGTGTTTCCACTAATATTCCTTTTCTACTCAAAGATCCAATCCAAGGAAGCACATCTCAGTTAGTTCTTTCATTTTTGATTTTCCACACTTCTGTATTATTTGTATTTCTTTTTCAAAGTCCGTATACTACTTTAGCAGTGTTAATAAAAGCTCAAGGGTCACTCTCTGAAGTCTGCCCTTTCTGAATCCAATGACCCTCTTCAGTTCCTCAGCAATCTTGAGTACCCCACCAAGTTCACACACATTATATCCTGTTATAATCATTAATTTTCTTTCCTGTCTTCAAATCTTGTTTTAATTAGGCAACTCTGAAAGAAGAGAGTTCTCAAAATTATTAGCTTATTTTATTTCTTTACATCATGATACTCCTGGAGCCACTATGCAAGCACATTAATAAGTAAACAAACAAACTAAATAAATAAATAAATAGATAGATAGATAGATAATAAATAACGAACTTTGCAATAACAGAACCAAGGGATAAAACTACATAAAATATTTATACTTACATCTTTATGCATGGTAATAAAATAACTGAATGGAGGGAGGAAAGATACAAACCTCACCAGCAGGGGTTCAGAATCAACTAACAAAATTTCCATTTAAACTTAATTGGGTCATGAGATGACTTCATAACCACATTTTAATGTCATGTAAGATGTTGATGAAACTTGATTATAAAAACCTGATCATAATTACAGATAACATGTGCATAGCAAAGTAAACAGTGCTTATCAATTTTCAATGAGTGACAAATATTAATACTAATCATTAAGAGGACTTAGTTAAGAATTCTAAAATGTTCTTTCAAAGAATTCTCTAGGAACCATTTTATTGATTAGGGAGTTTAGAAAATCTTTCCAGGATATCATATACCTGATCACTGAAGAAATTTCAAATATCCCAAAAAGTGAAATATAATAAACTCTGTTTTTAAAATCTTTGATGAGTTTTATAAAATCCATTTCAATAAGAACTTTTGTTTTAGCACAAAATATTTCTAATCTACTGTAAACACTGTAATAATCAGATGAGTAGTGTAAAGGAGGTAAAAGATTAAAAACTCTGTGGACTATGATGAGATCAAACACTTTAAATACTAACAACAAAAGTATTAAAATTTTCAAAGTGGCCAGTGTTCCATTTCATGTAAAATTAAAGAAAATCTCTTATATCAAGGGGTTACAAACAGCTGCTCTTCCTTAAATAATTCCAGAGTAGTAAATTATGAATCAAACCAATTCTTTTTAAGTTGTGATGTGTGTTGTGAGTCATCATATAATTAAAGGAAACTACTAAATATTACTGAGAGTCAAAGTCTTGGAAGAAGGAAGTTAGTATAATGTCGTAGGGTCAGAAGAATTGGGCATGGACACCACTTTGTAAGTAAATCATTTTAGAACTTCCACTATGAAAGCCTGTCCAAGATAGCTCCACTGCCGTGTAAATGGTATACTTACTCCAAAGTATGGATCTCTATGGAGATCCACTGACTAACCCAAACAAGTCACTCAAATTTAAAGATAGCCTCAGGCAGAGTTGATGAGCAACGTGGTGATTTTTCTCGATATTGTAAAATAATCACTTATAGAAAAGACATGGCATAAGTAAAGTCTAACAATTTACATGAGTGAGACCAAGCAAATGCCCTGTCATGGATAAACCAAGGCATATCATTTCATTCCAACGTCAAACTAGATTCATCCTTTGTCCACTTTAATATCCAACTTTAATTAGGAAATATTTTTTACAAACAAAATACTGGAGACTATCAGTAAACCTAGTCCCCAATCTATATTATCTGTAAAACCCTTGCAATGTTTATGTCAGTATGTATGCGTGTATTTATATATATATATACGTATATGTATATATATGTATATACTATCAGTAAACCTAGTCCCCAATCTATATTATCTGTAAAACCCTTGCAATGTTTATGTCAGTATGTATGCGTGTATTTATATATATATATACGTATATGTATATACATATATGATATGATATATCTGTAGATGGATAGAGGGATGGATGGATGGGTGGATGGATAGATGTATAGATAAATAGATAATAGATATTTGTTTGGATTAATAAAATGAACCAAAATATTGATAACTAGAGCAGTGAGACTTTGGTTGATTTTTCTTTTCTTGCTATTATTTATTTGTAAACCCAAAATTTTCGTATATACATATATGATATGATATATCTGTAGATGGATAGAGGGATGGATGGATGGGTGGATGGATAGATGTATAGATAAATAGATAATAGATATTTGTTTGGATTAATAAAATGAACCAAAATATTGATAACTAGAGCAGTGAGACTTTGGTTGATTTTTCTTTTCTTGCTATTATTTATTTGTAAACCCAAAATTTTCTACTCTATTATTTCTGTTATAAGAAAAATGACATTAAAATTGTTTTTACTAACACAGTTTTCACCATAACATACATGCAAAAAAGAGAGTATATAGGAACATGATGTCTATGGCTAAAAACATTGGGAAGAGGGACCAGCAGGAAACATTTTCAATAATTAGTCTTCTTTTCAATATTTACAGATGATAACACATGCAAGCATAATCACTTGCAATCCAATGTAAGTTTAAAACATGCCAGTTTTCACTTTTACATTTTCTACTAATGCCTCAAAAGGATGATAATGAAGTCCATTCACAAGATAAAAGAATAAGGAAACAGGAATCTGAAAGTCTACTCTTGCAGTCACCATCCTAGACATTTATCTAATAAAATAATATCGTGAAGATGAGCTTATAATTTTGATTTTGCAGATGAATAAAATGACTTGAGAAATTAAGAATTCTTTATCCCTCCAAGGTCAGAGATTTAGAATCCTCACACAGCACATGATACTCCCTCACCTGGGAGCTGTGACCTCCCAGGTAGCGTGCATGCAGGACCCCAAACTTTGACCATTTTCTTGGCTCCACTTCTGTT
>NW_006432227.1:9891009-9902011 GCF_000325575.1 Pteropus alecto
AAATACCTACAGCACCTGGTCTTCCTAGGTGGTCTCCCATCCAAGTACTAACCAGGCCCGACCCTGCTTAGCTTCCGAGATCAGATGAGATCTGGCATGTTCAGGGTGGCATGGCCGTAGGCTGTCTTTCTTGCCATTTTCTGATGAGTGGTAGTACTAGTGGACTGGGGAAAGGTCCTCTTCCTTTTAATTCAGAAAAAATTCATCTCTTTCCTGACCTTATTTCAAAACACAAAATTCGGTAGACCTTTGTAAACCAAAGACTCACAAGAATTTTTGAAATTACAAAGATTGAATTACGTACTTAAAAAAAGTCAATGATTTATTCTGAATTTGACTTCAGAGAGGAACTTCTTTTTTTAAAATACATTTATGGGAGTGACATTGGTTAATAAAACTACATAGGTTTTGAGTGTACGATTCTATAATACGTCATCTGTATATCGCCTTGCGTGTTCACCACCCAAAGTCAAATCTCCTTCCGTCACCTTATATTTGACCCTTTTACCCTTTTCTACTTCTCCCCTCCACCCTTTCACTGGTAACCACTAAACTGTTGTCTGTGCCTATGAGTTTTTGTTTATTTGTCTTGTCTGTTTTATTTTGTTACTTTCAGCTTTATATTCCACATATGAGTGACATCATACAGTTCTCTGCATTTTCTGTCTGGATTATTTCACTTAGCATGATAATCTCAAGATCCATTCATGACATAAGAAAAAATGAAACGCTGCCATTTGTGACAACATGGATGGAGAGAGGGACTTTTTAACATCGAGTTAATGTCATGTTTCTACATTCATCTGAAAAGTGAATAGTATATTCTTTGACTTTGAGAAGCAGTAGGAAAATTAACGAAAAGATTGTTAAGCATGAATTAGTGACTTACAATTATAGTATATTTAAATTTTATAGTTTATAGTTATTTTCAATGCACCAAATGATTATTACAAGAGGAGGAGGAGGAGAAGGAGAGGGCTAACTGGGAACCACCACATGCCAGGCACTGGTTAAGGACATGGCCTGCAGCCTCACACTGTTCTCACAGTGAGCTCCACACAGGCAGTATTCTGCACTCATTTTACAAATGAGGATAGAAAGGCTCACATAGCTGAGGAAACCTGCTCAGGGTTAAATAGCTAGTGAGTACCTAATTGGAATTGATTTGTGTCATCTCCCCCTTCTCCGCTTAATTTCACTACATTCAAGCTTATAGAAGAAATCACATCAATATAAGGAAAGATACAGGGAAAGCTTCTAAAGCAAAAGGGCTTATTTTACGTAAGGAAAGATTTGGTTTGTGTTGGGTATAGATAGAAACAGCCAGTTGCCCAAAGATCTTTTGCTTTCTTTCATTTTATATTTTATTTTATTTTATTTTATCATATCTTATTTTCTATTCTATTCTAATTCTATTCTATTCTATTCTATTCTATTCTATTCTATTCTATTCTATTCTATTCTATTCTACTATGCCGTCCCATTCCATGCCGTCCCATTCCATTCCGTTCCATTCCTTTCTATTCATATTTAGGTTTTATAACAGTGTTGGAAGGAGGCACTGAAGTCCAGCCTGTGTCCAAATTGTGGCGAGGTCTGAATTGGTTAGGGGTTTCGTGGTGGTGGATTTGAAGCTAAGCTGGGGTTCTGTTTTTCTGGATCCCCTCCTCTGCACACTTCTGGGTGAGTACGAGCCCAACGAGCCGCATTGCCCGGGATTGGGAAGGGGGAAGGGAAGCAGCGTCACGTTCCCAATCTCCGAGGCAGGGGCAGCTTTCCGAGCTGTTCAGTTACTTTGTTGTTGTCACCTGTGCTAACCCGGTTCGCGCCTAGCACCCGGGACCCCACAGCTCCGTCGGCCCCTGCGACGTCCACTAGGTCAGCTTCTCCAACATCTGGGCCCAGCTGCACTGAGCACCGTGAGGACCACAAGAGCTTGTCCTGCAGGATGCCCCAGCATTGAAACAGCAGGCTTGGAAGCACACGGTGTAGGTTCTAGTCCGTTCTCGCTGGCTCCAGTTGTGCCCCCACTTTATCCATAAGTCCCCCACTTTGCTTTTATTTTTCCTTCCAGAATGACTCCCTGCCCTGTGGATTTCAGCCACCGATGTTGGATAGAGAAACAGCCTCATGTAGACTGTGTAACTGGCCCGCACCATTGTGAGAAGGCAAATCCAGATAATTACTCCCTTATTATATAAGTATCTTGTGGAATCTCTTTTTCTGATTGAACCCTGAATGATCCACAGAAATTTGGTGAGTTTACAAACAGGAAAGAGAAAGATTTAAAAGAAAAAAAGAAAAAAGAAGCAAAACAACATGATATTCCTAATTAGAGTGAAAACTTGACCAAAACTTGACCTCAGTAATAGCAGGAGAATCGGTGATGATGTATTGGTTTCAACGATTCTAAACCATCTAAAAACAGTATTAAGCTACCCAACAAGTAAAGCATATTGAAACAAGTGCAAGAAGGAGGAATATACACACTGATATTCAAGGTCTTTTTGATTTTTAAGGAATATATAACTTTTACACTGGGTTTTCCTTTTATCTAATTAGAGATGACAATAATATAAATATAACATAAATTACTCTCCTTTCATGATAACATAATTTCAACTTTGTAAAGTACGGTTAATTTTCTTTTAAATGAAGCTTTTAAATAAGAAAGAAATATATCAAGCTATTTCTTATTCTGGGAGATATTAGAGAAACTGGGCAAGCTGTGTGCTCATTCGTTAGTTTTCTACCTCCTACTCAAAACAACAGAGCAGAGAAGAGCTCTCTGGATTGTGTGATCTGTTTATAGTGGAGTTTGAGTATATCAATACATTTTACTGTTTCTGCTACAAACAAAAACTGCCATTGAAAATTAATTGTTCAACGTACACCAGTTTCTAAACATGAGACACAACTAATCCACTAGCTATGAAACAAATTGCCTTCAAGCATATTTATCCAGCTAATGGAGCCTGGTTATTTGGAAAATTTCTGTGATATGTAAAATAGGGAGTGACTATGACCTTTTAGTTGCATGTTGGCACATAAAAATTACAACTTCACTAGCTGATTTCTTTGATATGTCAAAATAACTGTCTTTAAAACTGTAACTGTTTACTAACAAGAATATCAAAACACGGTGGATAGAATAAAGGTCAGTCATATGGGGGAAATCAATTATTGAAGGGCAATTAAACCAAACTTAAAAGGAGACACAAACAAAATATATCACTTGACTTTACAGGAAAATGTATAAAATGCACTTCTGGTTACTATATAAAAAATAAATTATTGATATAGCTAATATTTGCCTCTCCATTTAAAAAGAAGTCTAATATTAATAAAATATGGCTAAGGTGTTTATTGAACAAAAGCCCATGTCTCTTTCCATTAGTAATCTTCCATGTTTGGCATTCTGTCTACTTAATGGCTCCAGCTTTACACTTGGGGGTTACCCCACCCTAGGAAAACCTGGGCCTTACACAAACTCTCCTTTTTTTTCTCACCTGGCTCTTTAGACCAAAATTTCTTGGCCACTTAGAAAATAGGAAATAGAAAAATAAGAAATTTGACTATTTAATTACAAAGAAGGGGATTAAAGGGACTTTGTCATAGGCCCCTTAAATTTTCTTTTTCCCTGACAAAATGCCACATTCCGTGGTTCTATTCATCCCGTTAAAAGTGTGTCAAGAACTGTAAGGGCCTGAGGTTTTATTCTACTTGCATTATAGCAAGTGATCCAGCTACAGTTTCATGGAGGCTGACCAAAGATACAAAACTCTTGGGACAGAAATAAAGGATTTTATTATTCATCACATATCAGGAAGAATGAGCCTCATGGTTGTATTGGTCCCTCTTGCTTTTCAAGTCCCATGGAGGTGACACAGAGGGGCCCAAGTCGATACTGTGCATGCAGTGGGTTCCCATCACAGCTGAGGAACCTCAAGTTTAAGAAATGCCAGTCTTTTTATATAATGGGCTGCAAGCAAATCAGACCTTTGCTCTGGAGATAAAATTATCTCTATCTTTCAAGGCTGATTGCTACACAAATATCTTAGGAAAGCTAACCCAGAGAGAAAGATTGTCAGGGACACTGTTCACAAGATGTGCAGAATTGCGAGAAATTCATAGAGAATTATTCTCCGCAAAGGTTATACTGGACTTATCTCAACACCTTCAAAATAATGAAGAGAAGCCATCGCCTAAACTTTTTTTAAAGTAAATTTATTGGGATGGCATTGGTTAATAAAATTATAGAGGTTTCAAGTGTACAATTCAATAATATGTCATCAGTATATTGCATTGTGTTCACCACCCGAAGTCAGATCTCCTTCCATCACCATATATTTGACCCCCTTTATCCCTGTCTTCCTCCCCCTCCCCACTTTCCCTTGGGTAACCACTAAACTGCTGTCTGTGTCTATGAGTTTTCATTTGTTTGCCTTGTTTGTTTGTTGCTTTCAGTTTTATATCACACATGAGTGAAATCTCAGATCTTAGCCTCAAAAACTTGAAAACTGTGAAAAGAAGTAATGTTCTCTCTAACAAGAAATAATTAAGTAATTTATTGAGTTTTCAATTACATATGGCATTGTATTAAGACTAAAGCAAGCAAATTACCTGTTAAAAAAAATAGTTTGTTTCCTGACTACTTTACTTTATATCTATCAAGACTAATGTTCAAGGAATATGTTTATTCACATTACTATGAGACTGAAATTCTGCCTTAAAAACCAGGGCCATTAGGCAGATTTAAGGAAACAGAGAAATAAAGATAAGATAAATAAATGATAGATAGACAGATAAATAGATAGATACATATATACATACATACATACATACATAGACATAGACATAGATGATAAGGTTGTTTTTTTCTTTTCAAATTTCACACTAATGCAAAGCATTTATTAAGGATTGACTAATGGCTGATTATAGTGCTATGTTTTTTGGGTAGGAAAGAGAGAAGACTTGAATTAGGAGATATGATTGCTATCAGCGAGGACTCAATTTCTCTATGTCAACAGACAAAATTGTGTTGACTCCTTTGGCTGTGTCACAGATACAAATTGGAGTGTCTTCACTCACTCATAAGAGAAGGATAAAAATGAATCTAATAAAAGACAGTTCAATTTTGTTTAAATTATACAAAAACAAACAACTTGACTTTCCATGAGATATTTGTACATTTAGGAGTTTAATCTTGTCTGTGTTTATGTATGGGTTGTTATTTTTTAAAATATTAGGTTTCTTGCTTTTTTTTTTTTGTAACATAATCCAGTGTATCTATATGTAAAATCATGGTTAAATGTCCACTAATTATAGACTTTCTATAGAGTATAAATATAATGCATTCTAAATTTTTATAGATGAAAATATGGAACCCAACGTTGACATGGATTAGCAAGAGCAAATAGCCTCTGAGATTGCCAGAATACAAAGCTACAGGGGAGATGTCCACCTTTAATGCGGCACACCTCTGTCAAAGTGAATGAGGATAAGGTAAGGAATCACACTTGACTGTGTATCAATGACTGAGTGAGAAAGAGGAAAAGAAGGTGAAATCTTTCTCTCCACTCAGTGGGAAGTCATTTATTCTGGATCTCTGCTCTGAGCAAAGTGAATAACCCATCTAACAAATGGATTCAAGGGCATCTCATTCTATTCTACCTCCGACAGTATTCTTATTTGGCTGTTCTACTAGCTTTTTTAGCCCCTTAACATCTAAGTCCTCCCTGTTAGCAGAACAATTTCTCAGAATTCAGCCATCACATACAGTTGTCTGCATTTGATGATTTCTCTGATTACTCTCCGAAAGTCAATGCGTGACCTAAGAAAACAGATATTGTAACCGTGAAATGCTTCACCTCTGACTCCCTCTTAATCAAGCCTGCTCTGTTCCCATGGCCTTTAGGTTAATAACTTCTTGTACATAGACATGTTAATCATTAGAAGAATTCTCTTTATGGCTTGAATTTTCCAAAAAAATGTTTCCTTCTAGAAAGTGCCTCTCCCAAGGAGATAAGGGAAGTATGTATTGTTTATCAAAGATCTGCAGGAATCTCATGACTGAACTCACATCAATTAAGGTCAACAGACTAAACACAATCTTTCTTGGACTCCTGCTGATGTCCAGATGTCTGCGGTTGTCAATTACACATGTCCCTCCCATTCCCCGCTTCCCTTGACATAGAAGAAGCCAGAACACTGTACCTTCTTAAGATGGATTTAAGGCACCACTAGGTCTCCCATCTTCTTAGTTGGCACTTTTGCGATTAATAAACCTTTCCTTACTCCAAACTCTGACATTTTGAGTTTTTGAAACATCAGACACACAGACTTTGGAGAGGAAACAATTCCATGTATCTACTAAACTGCAAAGAAAGGAAGACCATCAAATGTTACCTTGTAACATTACCTTGTACCCTGATTAAAGTTAGAAAAAACTTAGATTTGAATATATAAAGCTGCGTAATTTCTTACAGTTGAAATAGTCTGTATTTAAAAAATTCAAGATATAAAACTTTTCCTATGAACAAAACTCACATTGTGTGTGTGCATGTGTGTGATTCTGTGTGAAAGTAATTACCTCAAGTCATTGAAAGTAAATCATGACCCAAATTAAAATCTAACAATTATTTTATTTTCTACAGGGTTCTTAAATAATAAAAACATCACCTTACCTCAGTGTCTTCTACACACGTATATTCATTCTTCAATATAAAGTACATGAAAATAAATTAATACACTGAATATAATTTGCTTGGCTATTAGAAGGAGAAAATGCTTTATTTGGTTGTAGAATCTTCAAGCAAGCAGAATTTTGTTATATTTCACTTCAATAATACTTTTTCAGAGCTTCATGTTGTTAAAGAAAATAAAATGCCTCCAGCACAGAATATGCAAGTTCCTTGAGTTGGGAGAGTCTAGGCATTTGGGTGATTGACAGCTGGGAGAATCCTCATGATTGGCAGGAGACAGTGATGCCCTCCAGGGGGATATTTTGCATGCTGACATTAAAAATGATATCAGCCTCTCTCTCCTACCTACTCTTTTTGCCAAAATATTTTATTAGTAAACTTCTCCTGCTGTTCTACCTGAACCATTAAACACATTATAGGCTTGCCTTCTCTGAAAGGAAAAAATAATATATTAGCAAAAGTATATGTTTCAACAGCAGCATCCCCAAAACTGAAACACAGTGACATGTCAGAAAGCCAGGTCAAATTCTCCAGGTGAAAAAAACTGAAAAGATTTTTTCTTATTCCTTATTTCTGAAAAGGTGCAAAATATTCTAAATCTCTCCCACAATTGTTCTCTTTTTTCTCCAATGTTCCCTAACATGAGATGAGTCTTGGATATGGTTGGCAGCTAAGAGAAGAAAGATATATAAAACATCTTTCTAATCCCAATGATTTTTGAGATTAGAATACAAAATTTTAAGTATGAGACATATTAGCATCTATTCGGAGAACATTTTGTTTGGTACCACAGAACAAAGGAGTCATATTACCAATAGCATTTAAAGGCAAATGGAAGAAGTAATCCTGAAGTGTTAGGCAATTTGATAAAGTCTGCGTTTTAAGATTCACTGGGTCATTGCATTCAATATGAATCGAAAGATTTGGTCCCTAGGGGTAGGGAAGGCAATTGAAAGCCAAATGCATTGGTCCAAGACCAATCATATGAAAGCCTTAGATGGATTAGGATAGTGAGAGGAAGGGAAAAAGAAAGAGCTCAATTTAATTCAAAGGCAGCAAAATCAGAAATAATTAGATAACTTATTAAGAATACATATAGAGCAAAAGACACAGGTCTGACTTTTCTACCTGAGACATTGACGTAAATGCTGTTTTTAATAAGAATGGAGAAAACTTCTGTAATAACCTATTAACACCTCAACAAGAGCCAGGAATTGATTGTTGAGTTCTGTCACTTCCTGGAAAAAAATTAGTTTATTCGTAGTAAAAAAAAACTTAGAGGAAGGGATTTATAAACAGACTCAAAATTTTTTCTTTGAAAATAATTATGTAAAAGTTTGAACTCTGAAAGAAATTTATTTACTCTTTTTCAGGTATAATTTACATTTACTTTAGCTGCTTGTAAGATACTGATAAAATAAAACGACAAGCCACAAACTGGGGAAAAATAAATATTTGCAAAATAAATATCTGATAAAGCATGTATATCTGGATTATATAAAGAACTTTTACAACTCAACAATAAGATAACAGCTCAATAAAATTTATGTAAAAAATTTGAATAAACACTCAACAGAGAAAAAAAATACTGATGGCAAATCAGAACATTAAAAAATGCTCAACAACATTAATCATTAGGGTAATGCAAATTAAAATCATAATTAAATTTTACAAATAGTACACACCTTTTAGAATGTAAAAAAAATTTTTTTTTTTTAGAGGTGAAGGGAAAGGCAACTGGAATGTTCATAAGGCTTCTGGGCCTCTGAATTCTGATGGCTGATTGATTCTTGTGATAGAATAGTCTTCATTTGAGAGAAGGATCTTTCCCTTCATTATATTGCTCAAGAACCATCTTTCAGAAATAAGCATTTTTAGCAACCTCATTTTGCATAAGACATTCTCTAAAGACATTTGTTATGGTTAGTCTTTGCTGGACATCAAGGGCATCCTAATTACTGTGTATAGTAAGTATATTCAGCTTTAAAGAGAGACAAGGGACAGTGACAAAGAGACAGAAAGAGAAGACAAAGAGACAGAAAGGAAGAAGAGAGGGAGTAAGGGGAAAAGGGAGGGAGATAGAAAGAAAATAGATCTAATTCTAACCCAGAAGCTTGAATAACGTGGACCTAAATGTGTCCATTGGGATTCTGAATCTGTAATCCTGAACCATCCAAATACAATAGGGAAATTTAAAATTTTTGAGACTATTTCATACTGTTGTAGATTGCCTTAAATCCAGAACAATGCCATTTGAAATCTCCTCTTTTAGTTACCTTTTCTACAACACATCTTTGGGTTACACATTATATTTTAACTTCCTGTCTCTACTCAGTACATTGGGCAATAATTGCATGCTCAAAAAGGCAAAACTAGGGCTCTTATTGCATGGCATATCAAACCCCGGAACTACTAAATTAAGAGTTCTGATCAAAAGACTCATTTTCTACATACCTAACCCATATTGAAATGAATGTTTCTGCCTGAACTGAATTTGGCAAGAGTTGTTTGGGTAGTTACATAACCCTACGTTTGCTTTGCCTACATATGTCCCCACTGACACCTACTGCCAGGCTAAGCAGAATTTAGTCCAGGAATTTGCAGAGTCAGTACTAAAATGCAGCAAGTGAGCAGCAGGTTCAGTTCCTGGTGAAGACCCAGGTCACAGGGGCTGGCAGGGGCAGCCAGGGGTCAAGGAAATCTAGAGCCAAGTGGAACAGATGCCAAATGCCATGATCAAGAACTGGAGCCAAGGAGCCATCAGGAGCCCAGGAAGCATTCACAAGGACACAAAACAAGCAAGTTTCTAGAGATCGAACTCTGCCAGATGCTCCAGGAAACCTTTATAGGTTAACGTGCCTGAGCCAACTCCTATTCTATAATGTGGGAAAGATACTATTTCGACTATAAAAACTCGGGCTTGCTGTGGATATTTCTGTTGTTGTTTTGGTTGTTTATAATAATTATCTCTTTCAATGAGCACAATGATATAGATAATTTTATATCTTCATTGCTTCTTTCTTCAACCACATAATCACTAACCCTTCAGATTCATGTCATGTTTACCTTTGCAAGTCTCTTCTGGCCATGTTCATATATTGCAAGATTAAATAGTTGTTAAAATATTTGTTTAATTTTTTTCACTTATATTTAAATGGATAATTCTATGTAGAAGAAACACAACTAAATCAGAGAAAGACAGTTTGGATTCTAGCATTGTCTCAGTAGGTTTCTTGGGAATTTCTTAAATTTTGTGAGCCTCAGTTTCTACATCTGCAAAATATAGCTAAATAATACTTCGGTTGCAGGAATATAGATGATTAGACCAATACCGTATGTGATAGCCACAAGGGTAAAACAGTTTTAGGAACGATAGAAGAGAATTACATTAGTTTTTAGAGAAACTGGATTCTGGGTCCTGAACCTTCCAGTATGGAGCTGTGTAATTGCAGAAAATATAGGACGCATTTACATACAATTCTATTTCCCAAGACAGAAAAAAAAGGGGGGTTTCAGAACAAACAAGACCATTAATCCCACCCATTTCAATGAGATGCCTAATAAATTACTTGCGCTCTGTCACTGTGAACCTGCAGATGTTAGACATACTTTACATTAACTCTTACATTAAAATTGGCAAACTGCATTAGTGACGTATGAGAGCTTAGAATGCCCTGGAAAGAAATTATTGGAGTAAGGAGCACATATTGAAAAATCAAATTAATTGTTAAAGGAACCCAGTTTCAAATTTCAGTTTCTTACTGACATGTTGCTCTAGATACATTTCTTCTTTCCTAATTTTAATCACCAACAAACAATTACATGTAAGAAAAATGAAGAGAAAGAAAAAAGACATTATACAGAGACAGGTACTATCAATGGACAAGAAATTGAAGAATTTATTGATGATATCAAGTGGATATCACTCATTACTTCACTCAAGTAGAACAAAGTTATACTAAAGATTAAGTGTAGTATATTTTTCAATGAAATAACCCAAAATTGAGTTGAAGGAGGAGGTGGCAGGGAGGTCATCCGGAAGGCTACAGAGTAACTGCAAGAACTGTCCCATCTCAATACACACATGACCGTAGCATTTACACTGTGCTTGGATCTGGGTTGATCTGATCTCTAAGAAATGTGGGGATTTTGCCAAAGCAGACTTCAATTATTGGTGTTAGGAAAGAGAGAAAAAATAAATAGTTCTCCAGCTAACTTCCAGCCACAATGCATATGCAGGATAAAATGACTCAACCCAGCAATAAAATCTCCAGAAATTTAATTTCTACAGTAAATCT
>NW_006432227.1:9902036-9918073 GCF_000325575.1 Pteropus alecto
TTACCACTGACAACTAAAATTCAGGCCAGAAACAAACACTCCTAAAATCTCACCATCAGAAGATGAAGTTTGGTTGGTTTAGAAAGTATACACTGAGGAACAAACCAAAAAACTCTTGACAATTCTCCCATAACCAGGAAAAAAAATGACTTCTCAAAGCATTATGTCTGGATTTCCCACAGTGAAAAACATCAAAACAAATAAACAAACAAAAAATTTATTTTGTAATAGAAGGGGGTAACCATATTTACCTGTTGACACAGCTACAGAGACTCCTCGCTCAGTGCTGTGTGGAGGAAGTCCACACCAGCTGTACCATGTGGATCCACACCATCGATTCCAAAAATTGGTGCTATTGTCAGATAATGTGACATTGGAGAATACTCAATGTCCTGAAAAGAAGCTCAAACAAAGACAATAAAATAAGATTAATACAGGAAAGTAGAATGTTAGTATTCTCAGTGGAAATTGAGAACATATTGCACCCATAAATCAAGGGCAAGCTACTATGACAAATGAATCGAAAAGAATCAAAGAATTTAAAAACATAAGTGCTGAAATTTTAAAATATTCAATCTAAGCAGCAAAATACATCATAAATGTATATATTTCTTTCTTCTTCAACTGAATGTTAGTCTCTGGTTCTAGTAAAAAAAAAAAAACGTATCTAAACCTATCTAAACACATGTGCTCTGTAATCAGTCTCCCAAAGAATGGCAGCAACAATAAAATAAAATATAAATTAATATCTTAAATGAGTATACTAGATGAAAGCAAGCTGATTTTTAAAAATACTAATGAAATATAAATCTTGAAAATGTTCCCAAGAATAAAGAAATGAGGGGGGCGGGGGGGAAAAGTAACCATAGAGACAAAAAAAAGGTTAAAATATTGTATAGGAATAAAATATAAGGTTGCATCAGTAAATTTGTAAACACAAATATTTTATTGGAAAATAGAAATGACCAACTTCACCTAACAGAAGATTTAGAAAGCTTCAATAAAGCAATAACGAAAACACCAGATCCATAAGATTTTACAGGTAGGTTTCAGCAAAGGATAGAACTCTGTATTTTGCCCCAAAGCGCAGAAAAAACCTTCAAATATATATTTTTTTTATAAAGCTGATATCACTCTAATATCCAATGAATAATACAGTACAAAACTATGACAGGTCAACATCATATACATGTAGGTGATTTATTAATATCCTAAAGGTATTAGTTCATAAATTCCAATAGAAGTAAAAGAATACTGTACCAAGAAAAAAGCAGTGTTTATTTGTTCCAGGAATGTAAGAATATTTCCATATTGAAAAATATAGTAATGTAATTCATTGTATTACACATTAATGGGGAATGCTAAACTAAGCCATTTAATAAAATTAAGCATTTATTATAATCAGTACCAGCACTTAGCATTTGTATTATTAATTTATGTTCTACAAGCCTTTGTCATTGCAGTTTGTTAATAAAAATAAATTATTTGTGTAAATATTGAAATTAAAGAATAAATATTTATGAAAACTATCAGAAAAGCTAAAAAGTATCAAGTGGAAAATATTAGAATACAAAAGTTTGACTAGGTTGCCAGATTTTTAAAAAATATACAAAAATCTTAAGCATTTATACAACAATTATCACTTATATCACATTAAAAATATTTTTAAATTATATATAATATCTAAGGTTATATGTAACATGAAATACATGGTTCCAAAATAAAAGGTTGAAAACAAAAACGACAAAAAAAAATAAAGTTAAATAAATGAAATGATATGTTTTGTGCAGTGGAAAGACTCAATATTGTAAAGCGTAGAACTGAGACCAATTTGTAATTACATTTTCTCTTTGTTTGTGATAATCAGTCTTTTTTACTAAGTTCCACACAAGCAAGAGCCTTATCTTTCTTGCTGCCCACATACTCCCAGGTCCTCAAGCAATGCTTAAAACATACAAAGAACTGGGTAAATGAACAAATGTATACTATAAAGTCGCCATAATAAAATCATATAATAATGGCACAAAATATATATATATTGATCAATAGACAAGATAAGAGCCCAGAAGCAGGAATAAGATTTATAAAACTCCAGAATATTTATAAAATCTCCAGAATAGAGATTTTTATTTTAAATCTGTGAATGAAAAAGTGAACTGGATAATATGTTTTATACAGAAATTACAGTAACTATTTTTTAAAGTATTACACAACTTCTTGCTATGCTCAGAACAAAACTCATACAAGTTGAAGACTTACATGTAAAAACAAAAAGAATATTTTTATAATCTTAGAATGCAAAAGGCCTTCTTAGTAATGATAAGATACCCAGAAACCGTAAAATAATTGATATATTTGAGAACCTAATAATGTAAATGTTCTAATAGCAAATAGTCCCATAAACTGAAAACATCATAAACAAAACTGAAAAACAGTGGAAGAAACTTTTCCAATACATTTCACAGGTAATGGTTTACTATATAGAATATCAAAAATGCCTACAGATTAATACAAAAATACATTAACAGCCCTAGTTTTAAAAACAAGAAAGAATAAGAACAAACAATTCACAGACTTTCCAATAAACATGAAACAACATGCAAGAAACAATTTATAGAACTGGCCAATAAACAAACAATAAGTTGCTAAACTTTAAATAAGAATCAAATAAATACAAATAAAAACAATGAGATATTTCGGCAAAAGTTAAAATATTTTAATGCGTGATTGAATATAGGATAGACTAGGCACTCTTAACTGTTTAAAGAGGGTCAAATGGTACAGCATATTCTGCAATATCTATTTTGCCTTCCCTTGTGATTCTATAGAAATTTATTCAATGCTATGGAAATAGAACACTCATCACAGTAGTGTTTGTAATTATAAGAAGGAAGGAAGGACAGAAAGGAAAGAGGAGGGGAGGACAAAAGAGGAAAAAAGGAAGCTTAAGAGGCAAGCTACAGAGCGGCATATATAGAAAATGTCCCCAGGTGTATGTGTGCACATATTCATATAAAAATATGGAAGAATAAATACCAAATTTTAACTATGCTTATATCTGGAGCTTTAGTGAGGGAAGCAAAAAGATTTCATTAAACATTTTTATGTGTTTTTACTGTTTTTGGCAACAAAGTAATCTACTATAAAATATTGAATATACTACCTCTTTGAGTCACAGAAATTGGTGAATGATAATTATTAAGTTCAAGAACATAAGATATATCTGTAATCTGTAAGCAAGGTATGGGAAGCAAAATTCTAGCTTAGTACGTGAAAACAGAATGACAAAACTTAAGTTTGTTTTTCAAGAGAAAATAAATTACCTTTTTTACGTACACTTCAAGCAGAGATTAAAAAACAATCTTTTCTTCTAAAACTGATGTTACCCTCTGGGCAGAACATGAAAGGATAACTCGCCCTCTCATGGTAAAAACAAAACCAAACAAAACCTTGCACTCTCACCATAGAAAACTGGAGGGGGGGTGGCGGGTGAAACATATGAAAGAGTTGAATTTAGGCACATCTATTTGCCTTTCATGTACACGCATTTGACCCTTGAATGATGCAGAGGTTGAGGCACCCACTTACCCCTATCCTCCCCCACCCTGCCCACAGTCAAAATTCACATAGGACTTTTGGCTCCCTAGAAAATACACTTCAAGCAGAGGTTAAAAAACAATCTTTTCTTCTAAAACCGGTGTTACCCTCTGGGCAGAACATGAAAGAATAACTTGCCCTCTCACGGTAAAAACAAAACCGAACAAAACCTTGCACTCTCACCATAGAAAACTGGAGTGGGGGGTGGGGGGGTGGAACATATGAAAGAGTTGAATTTAGGCACATATATTTGCCTTTCATGTACACGCATTCGACCCTTGAATGATGCAGAGGTCGAGGCACTCACTTACCCCTATCCTCCCCCACCCTGCCCACGGTCAAAATTCACATAGGACTTTTGGCTCCCTAGAAACTTAACTACAGTTATCCCTTAACATCCATATGTGAAAGCCTCTTAAATAAATGGAAATACTAGATTTTCCCAAGCATGTACTCTTTCATGGTAATTTTAGAATAAAGGAACTGCTGTCAATTTAATTCTCTTTTTAAATATTCTACTTGGAAAATTGTATTCATGTAAACAGACATAAAATCTACAAATACTTTGTATTATATATATTAAAAAAAAGAACAAGAAAGCCAAAATCAACATCTGTTTTTGATTATCGATGGCAGACACGATATTGCTGAGCACTAAATAATTTTGTATTTCAAATCTCTAAATTCCTTTAATAATGATAAATAGACATCCAAAGGATGAGGAAATCCTAAGTAAGTGCGCCTTTGGAATCTTAATTTCCTTAACCATGCTTATTGAAATTTTCTCTGCACTGAGAATTTTCACTCACTTCTCAGTAAACTTCTTTTTGTCATGATTCTCTAATGAGCCACTTTGTAAGAACCTCATTCTGAACAGTGTAACAAGAAAGGGAAAACTTATATTAAATTTATTATATACGATGAGTTGAAATATTATTAATCTCTTTACATGGCTAACAGTACCAAGGTAAAATAAACTCTGTTAGACATATTTACAAAACATCCCCATCCCCTTTACATTTCTAGAATAGCATCACATATAGATTTTATGCTCTAAGGAGACAAAGGATTAATATATTGAGCACTGACATGGGTTCAAAACACATCATATGATATTTTGATATAGCTTATCTATAAACCAAGAAAATGAGTTTGTGTGCTTTATGATATCCTCATGGAAAATATAGAGAAACATGTTATGAATGGCATGTTTGAACAGACATGTAATTGAATGAATGACCCTGTCCAAAGATAATAATCGATTTAATGTAAAGAGAGATTTCTTGTGGCTTCTCCTCACTCATGGCTGTGCATTTTGATCAATAGCTTTCATTTGAATATTGCTGTCATGCTTATGAAATTCCAAGGTGGCAGAAAGTACAAGGAATATGATGTGTTGTCAGATAGATAATACAACGTCTGGTAAGATGGCCTGAGTTTTTCAAATAGAATAAACTTGGAACATATGTAAATACCTATGCCTAGATTTTTAATTGTGTATATGGGACAAGGAAAGAGGAATTTTATTACAAATAGTGGATGTGAAAAAGTCTTAGATTCAAATCCCAAAGGGCTTGAGGGGAATAGCCAGAGTGCCTTTGAATTTTATTTAACTGAATCCAAACTCCTCATGTGATTTTCTCAAAGTTTATTATGAATCAGCAGTGATAAAGCTGCCCAAAATGTTAATGTCATCCTGAAATTTATTATCAAAAGTGTTGTACCCAAAATACAAGAACTCAGAATGAATGCAGCTCTAGTCGCCGTTATTCAGACAGTTCTGGGAGATGTTTACTTTACTTGGGGTCTCACTTAAGAACACTGAGAAACTAGAATGCACCTAAAAGATAAAGGCCTGCAAAGTATTACATACATATTGAAAAGACTGATGAACTGAGAATATTTATCCTGAAAAAAAAAAAAAAAAAAACTTGCTGTGTTAATTTGAATTTCCCAGGAAACAGATGTCAACATGAGATTGGATATATGAGAGATTTATTGGAAAAATTTCTGTGAAAGATAAAAGGAGAGGGAGCCAAGGTAGATAGAAAGAGTCTTAAGACTGTGACTCAGCACAGACTCCGTGAAAGAAAGAAAAGGAAGAATCTTACAGGAAGAGCCTCAGGCCACAGTGCAGTTCTGAAAAAAATCTTGACCAAACCTATAGAAAGTCCCTAAACCAAACTGGGATCTTAGAAGAATTTCCTTCAGGGAAGGAATAGCTTTGTTTAAATATGGCAATGTGTTTAGCCCTCGGGTGAGAGCACCCTGGAGAAAGGATGCCCTATCATTAGTGTTCCAGTGGATCCAAGGTGCAGCCATTGGAATCTGTCAACCAGGTAACTAGGCTTTCGGAAGGCACATCTCCATGACCACTACACTTTGGGGACGCAAATAGCTATTTTTAGTCTTACCGAAAAGCTGTAATATGAACAGAAGTCTAGATTTCTTCTATATGACTTTGAAACACGGAAGTAGAAAAAAGAGATGGATATTACACTCGGACTTTATCAGAATATCAAGAGTTTATAATAATTAGAGCTCAAAAATGGAACAAACAATTTCATAAGATAACGAGAGGCAGAAATTAAACCAGGAGACCTGTGAAGCCCCTTCTCAGTCTTGAAGTCTGAAAATCACTCAAGAATAAAGGCAGTAAAAATAGGAGAAATTCAAACAATTAAGGAATGTGGTTCGTTCAAATGATTATATAGAGACTAGGTTTGGAAGCTTTTATTTTTCCTTTTGTAATAATGATACATTTTGCATTTCTATAGAAAACACCAAAGAATATATTAAAAACCCACTGCCTCTTCTTAGCGTGAACTGATTTTTCTCTACATTGGATTAGAATTACAGAGCTGTAAACTGAACTAAAATTATAACCCTTCTGAAGCCTCGTGTTCTGAAAAACATCAATGTTTGTCTCCCTTTCAATTTTTTTTAAATCAATCTTATTTATTGTCCTTATTAATACAGCATATGTCCTGGCAAAAGAGTATTTCTAGATGTCAGTCACATGATAGTTTTGCTTCACATGGGAGATAAAAATATTTTTAAAGCTTTTACGCTCTCTATTTTCTCAGGCCCATGAAAGGGTTAAGTAAGTTACAGTAGAGTCTTGAATTTGGGAACTGAAAATCTGGCAACCAGCCCAGAGTCCGTTTCCAAAAAGAAGCAGCTATCCTGGGCCTGTACAAAGGAGGTGGTTGCCCTAGCAACAGTATCTGATAAAAGAAAATATGGCTGACAGGTACACATACAGATTGCTCCAGAAAGAGCAAAGCCACTAGGCTGCTGCTGCACTCAGCGTTGAGGAGTCATGTAGCAAATCTTGAGTTTTAAAGCTGAATCTTCTCATTTCCAATTGCAGAAACTTCCAATGTTATATTTATTTAGGTCATGATCAATGTATTTTATAATCTGCCATTGTGTTGTCATTGTTGAGAATGAATATGCCTTCCAACCTAAACACAACCAACACAATAGAGTTACATCAGCTAACTCAAAAGGCTACTTTCAAGAAAGACTTGCTTGGGAGTGGGGAGGTAGACAGGGTAGAGGGGGTCAAATATGTGGTAACAGAAAGAAATCTAACTATGGGAGGTCAACACATAGTGTAAATATATATATGCCTTACAGTTAAAAAAATAAAAAATAAATAAAATAAAAATAAAGATTCGTTCAAAATAAGCATTGATTTTTTTTTTGTCCAAAATCTCGAATTAAATTTTTTAATTATATCCCCATTTCTTTTTTATTCTTGTACAGAGCTATGACTTTCATTGAAGTATTCAAATTGCTCAAACCTTCATTATTTTATTTTATGTTATTATTTGTAATTTATGCTGTCATCCCTTTTATAAAAGATTAAACATTTCTCAATGTCCCATGTGTCCTGATGGCCATTTTTAAAACTGAATATCTCCTGATAAAATATTTGTGAAAATAACCTTAGAGATTTTTATAAGAGGCTTTAAAACATGTGTGGTCACTCATATTGTTTCCTTGATTATAAAGGATAGATGCATTTTTTCTGAAAAGCTTGCAAAGATTGTATCAGTTTCCCTAAATGTACACTTCAGATTGATCTATTTATAGCTTTTACCATAATTTATTAGTGTAGTGTTGAGATATTCAATCATACAGCGATCAGAATCTGAGCAAGAAAAGCATGAGTCGCTGCTTAGAGAACCATTTTATAATGCATGTTTTACTCCCCACTCCCACCTCCAAACAGCCAATTTCACTTTCCAAAAAAATATACGCTACAAAGGAAAAAGAACCATACTCTTCTAGGACATCGAGTCCTAATCCTCATGTCTATTAGCATAGGAAATGCCCTTAGTGGAGTCCTAAGCCTCCTGAGATCCTGGAGACTGAGACACTTGATGTAAAAGACATCTAAGGTTCTTATCTGTGCAGTTCCATGAAAATGGGCCTTCACTTACTGTGTTCTGTTTGAGCCTACCCATTTGATTTTGATTAGAGCTTCTTTATCAAGAAACTTTTCTTTACAAGTTTTCTCTGCACAAACACTCCTGATTTTCCTCAGCAAATTAAATACTACCAACTTTAAAATTCTACGTCAACAGTTCATTGTGTACAGTGCACAAAAGATTCCAATATATACTACTCAGGGATATTTTAATGCCTTTTGATCTGTCAGTTCCATGGATTGGAACACAGAATCTGCGGAACAACTCTTGAAATATGCAGGATGAGTGAATTGGTTGCCTCTTTTAAATACGTGAAAGAGCAAAGGAGAGGGTGAGACAAAAATAGACATAGCTAGTTTTTCTTGACATAGGAGCAGGCTAGAGTAATTTCAGGGTTGTCCACAATTAACCTGAAGGGCCCTCCAATACATTGTTCCTAAAATTTGAATGGAACCTCTTTAAAGGAAAAATACGTTAACCCATATTCCCACTGTTGATTTGCATTGTTTTGACTATACTTGTAAATGTGTATAAATATAAAACTAGGCATAAACATCTTATGCTCAGGTTTAGTCAACTGTAGAAACTTACAAATTAAATATGAACCAAATTATAAAGCCGATGAAATTAAAATTAATCTTACTAATTTAATGTAATGGATCATCTTGATATACTGAAACATAATCTGTTTGAAATTTGAATATTGTACGGACTGCCACAACATGGTTTTGAAAGCATTTAGTCTGTTGTGCTACCTCAATACATCTACCCTTTTTCTCTACTCAAACTCCTGTGAAACCTTTGTTTGCATAGTTCTTCATGATATCACTTGATCTTCATTTCTAAGAAAGCATGGTGTACTTCCTTAACGACATTCTCTTCTTTTCTTACTAGCTGATGACCATCTAAGATGGGCCATTGGTGCCAACATGATCTAAATATCAAAAAAACAGAAAGGGCAGTTGAAGTGCAGCCATCCATGTGATCCAACATATGATCATATGACCCAGCATTAATTTTTTCTCTATGACCATAAAAAATAAAATAAAATCAAGACTTCATTGTAGAAAATTCATAAAACTCTAATTGGAGAAACAAAATCTTGGAGAATAATTTTGTCCAAAACAAATTGTTTTCCTTGGTTTTCAAGGTAAATTTTCTCATAATCCGATGTCTTCATGCATTTGCACAGTTGATCGAATAATCAAGCAGCATTCCCCATTCTTTCCTCCTTTTTGACCTCTTCACAGGGTCTGAGAAAAACCGAATTCTCACTTTCAGACTCCCTTACAGGTAAGGGGGACCACATGATTTGAGTTTGGCCAGTGAAACAGAAGTGGAGAATTGCTTTGAATTTGCTGAGAAAGTGTTTTTCTTTCCTGATAAAAGCTACAGGTACAAAATGATAAACTGTTTGTATTCTCTCTTTCCTTTTGTTTCTGCCTTGAGCATAGACTTATTTATTTATTAATTTGTTTTAATTCTTGGAGATATATCCGACATCTCATAACCATGAGAGGCCAAGGCATTAAGTATATCTGAAAAGAAAGATAAGAAGAGCCTGTGTCCTTGGTGATTTCTAGGTTTTTTTCTAGATTTCTTGTTAGGTGAACAATATCTATTCATAAGGGTTAAGCCTCTCTGAATCGAGAGCTCTGTTTCTCATAAGCCAGAAATATTTCTGATATGGAGATTTTATATCACCTTTCAAAACACCGATTTTTTTATTAGATAAAAAATAATCTTGGGACACGATGTGGGGAACTTAGATAGTGAAATATATCCCATTTATCCCATGTGCAGCTCACATAGTGTTCAATATTTTATGTTCCAAAATTTCATGCTATATTGGCTGACCTTTTTTTCAAAATTAAATACCTGTACTTGTATATAATGTTGATACTGATTTGCAATAGGAAAAATGACTTTTTTTTTTTGCAGAAGTTATTGAAATGATTTGTAATGCTTGGTCCTGTCCCTGAGTACATTTCCATCCCCAAACCATGGTAATTTCTATCGTCTTGACACTGTACTCAATGCAATTACCTTCTTTCATGTCTTACGTGTGACATTGCCTCTCTTACCTGGGTTTTGCATGTGCTGTTCCTCTGCCTGGAGTGCTCCTTCTGACCCACTCCTACCCCTCCTTCAGCTCCAATTAACCCTTCAAATCTAAACTAAGTCTTCACTTCCTCAAGAAAGCTTCCCAGACCACCACCCTGAACCAAAATCAGGCTTTTTGCTATAACTCATGAAAAGCCATGTTCCTTTCTTTCCAAGCACATTTATCAACCTGAAATGATACATTTATTACTGTGTTTGAGTGTCAGGGTCTTTAAAGAAACTTTACTTTAAACTCCATCTACTTAATGCTCATTAATGTGTCTCTGTACCTAACGTAGTGTTAGGTATCTAGTAGGTACATAATAAATATTTGTTAAATAAATGAATAATTAAATGAATGGAATAAAGAGAAATAATTTAATGATATTTCAAACTGGAAACTGATAACCTATATTGGTCACAAGAAATCTTATTTTAGTATGTGTATGTATATTAGGACTACTGAGCTTCAGATCAATTCTATGGGTACATGCATTCATGTTTATTTGACAATCTAGTGTCAATGCTTTAGAAATTCAGCAAGGAATGTAAGTGAAGTTACGATTCTGTATATTAATGTATAAAAAATTAGGTTCTCTGTGAAGAATGTTAGGTTGTCTATTACTTACAAATTAAGTGTCTCTTTTTCTCACTGTCCTTTGTTAGAGTTAATCATGTTTACCTTTTTAAAGGTCTTTTGCATCATAAAATAATAATTAAAAATCCTATTTGAGGTCATTTAAATGCCTTGGGAAGTATTTCCACTGAAAGTCTGAAATCTATGGCAAGAATGAAGCTTTATAAAATTTGTGGTTACGAAGGCAAAGAATTCTTATTATCATAAGTTCTTTTGTAAATTTCTTAAATATGACTTTTTCTTCCATTATTACAGTTTGCAGGTCTTAAATGAAAGTCAAATATATCATTGCCTAACTTTTTCCATTTACAGCTAACTCTGAGACCCTTCACCTAATTCTTGAAATGAAGAGAAAATTGTGATTACTTGTTCAAATCTCTTCTTTAAGCAGAAATAAGGAAGGATAGGAGGTAACTATAAAAGCTGAAGAGCAAAAAAAGTTAAAATATAAAGCTAGAAAGGAAAACCTTGCAAATTATATTTTTAAGTGGTTTTTATATTCTGTTCAATATTAAACTGTACATTTTGGGAGGTAACCAAAATGTGTGTGAAGAAAATATTAGGTATGATAATTAATACAGAGAAACAGAACACAGTCATTTGATTGATTGATTTACTTATTTATTAATTTGCCTCTAACTAGACTTTGCATTAGTTTAGTTTAGAGGTGTTAAATAAGACATTTGGAAACATTTAGAAACCACACTGAAAAATAATAAATCTCCTTTTCATTTCACAATTTTAAACTTTATTCTATTCAACCTGATTTTGAAGATCATCAAATTAGCCATGTATTTTTGTCATAAAAAATAATCCATCATTTCCACATTGGTCAGATATCCCCATATTAATAAAATTAGTTAATATCAGTATAGTACTAAATAGTCAAATTGTATAAAAACTAACTCTTACCACCAAGGAAACAGAATTGGTTCATCAAAAAAAATAAATAACCGCTAACTCACATTAGGTCAACAATACATATTGACTTGCTAGAAAGTTGAATTGGTAAGATATGTTATCCCATAAGATGATGGTATAATGGTTAAGGTGAAGAAAGGACTTACCTCTGTGAACATGGGTGTCATGAGCTTTATTACGAAATAAAAAAAGTAGTAGGTTTTGAGAGAACTGGCTTTGATATGAAGAGCATGGGGATTATGAGCTGTATGATGAGCGAGGGGGAACTCATTAAATCCAATTCAATTGCAGACCAACCATTTCATCAACATACTACTGATATTAAAGGTTTTTTACCACTATTAAAGGGCATCCATTGTGGCATAGAAACATAGCACATTTAAGAAATTAAGAGAAACCCCCATATGTCGGGAAGGAGAGGAAGAGGAAGGAAAAAGCATTAGGCGAGCAGTGCGAGAACCCCAGACCCCAGGTATGTCAGGGCTTTGTAGGCCCTGATGTCTACGCTTTGATGCTAAGAGTAATGAGATGCCATTGAAAGGATTTCAGAAGGGGCAGGGGAGGGGGTAACACAATTAAATTGTATTCATAAGAGATCAGCTGTACAATTACCATAATACCCAACAATTGCACTCAGGCAGTTAACCCCAGAGAAGTAGAAATTTAGGTTCACACAAAAACCTGTACATGAACATTTATTGTATATTTATTTATAATAACAAAAAACTGAAAACAAAACAGATAGCCCTCAATGAGCAAATGGTTAAGCACACTGTGGTCGATTTATACCATGGAATACATGGAACGTTATTCAGCAATAAAAAGAAATGAACTATTTATATATGTAATAACTTGGATAAATCCCAAGGATATTTTGGTAAGTGAAAAAGCCAATGTCAAGTGGTTAAATATTATATGATTCAATTTACATCATAGGCTGTGAGGACAGGTTAGTGGTTGTTGCAGTGCAGGGGTGGGGAAGGAGGGGGTGGTGGGGAGGCCAGGGGCTGTCAAAGAGCAAGCAGAGAGGTCCCTGTGGAGATGGGACTGTTCTGCGTCTTGAATGTAATAGTGGGTACAGGAACATGCAGGATAGATAAAATTGCATGGAATTAAGCACACGTGCACACACACACACACACAGACACACACACACACACACACACACCCCAGTACAAATAAAACTGGGTTATATCAATGTCAGTATCTTGGTTCTGATATTACACTATAGTTTTGCAAGTTTTGCATATTATCATTGTTGGAAACTGAGTAAAGGGTATATGGAATCTCTCCGTATTAATTTTTACAACTTCATGTGAGTTTACAATTAAGTCAAAAAATAACGTATAAAGATCTTCTGGTCAGAGTGGTTGCAGCGGGAAAGAACACATGCCAAGAGAAGAGGTGGAGGCTTTTTCCGTTGTTCGGTGTTCACCACGTGTTATGCTAGTGGAAAAGATTCCTCTCGAATGGTAGAATTTAGGGTGTACAAATCACATATACTTGTGACCTTGTATTTTATATTTTTGTGTACGTGCTTTAGCTCTCTGATGAGTAATAATAAAATTTTAAGAGCAGAGATTGTCTGATAAATGTATATAACTCCCATGACAGCCAGCACCAGGCCTTAGATATGAGTTCTGCATCTTTCGATGAATTACTGTATGCGTATGCATATGCTAAGAGTCCATGGACCTTCACTACAATTTGGGCTACAATTAGCTTCTACAAATAAAATTACAGAAACCATGAAGGCTACTGTTCTTTCTATTAGCTCTGAATAGCATTCATGGTGCTCTGAAGTGTTTATTTAGATTGTGGTTTATTGAACCTAAAGTTAAAAGAGTGTCTTAAAGAGGCTCTGTCATCTATCTCCCTCATTTTACATGGCAGAGATGTCATGTGACCTTCCTGAAGACCCACAGGCCAAAGGTGGCCAAGAAGCAGATAGTGACTGGGGAGCGCAAGAGTTGGTTTACTTTGAAGAGCCTCAGGTTAGGAGGAAAGCCTCTCAGTAAGGGATTAAAGTTGTTTCTAGATGACTGAAAGCAGATCCCTCAGTGAACATATTCTGGAACGAGGCAGTATGTATTTATCAGCAGAGCAGTGATGGATTCCATAGGGTCTAAGGATCCTGTACAAGCCCCGATAAAACTAGAGAAGCCAAAGAAATTATTGCATTCCTCACATACTTGAGTGATGGTCATTCCGCTTTGTGAAAACCCATTTCGAGAGAAAATATACGGCAACAGTAAAGTTTCTTCTTTATAGGAAACATAATTTTCTTATTTTAACATAAAGGATGTTTGAGAGATGTAGCATCATGAACCCTGTGAGCCACTAAGAAAACTATAACAGAATTATTAAGGAACTATCAGACTATAGCCGGTAACCGCCACATAAATTAGTGGTTTTCAGCCAGGTTGCGTATTGCATATTAGAATCACTTAAGGGTTTGAAAAATATGAATGTCCAAATACAAAACTAAACCAGAATATTTGGGGTGGGATCTTGGCCTATATTATTATTATTATTATTACTATTACTATTATTATTACTATTATTATAGCACCTCAGGGATTTTGAATGTGCAGACAGGTATGGGAAGCACTGGCACAAACCAAAGGCAAGATTATACATTCAAAAATGCTGCATTCTGTCTAGAAAAACATTTTCCTCCATTTATCTTACGTTCTCTCATCTTTCCTAAATAATAGGCTTCCTGTAGATCAAATTTCATGAATTGTTACCTTCAGTCCTTGCCTAGAAGTTTAAGATAAAAGAGACTATATATCAATCCACAATTGTTATTTGACTCAAGACAAGGAAATTATTACAAATATAAATATTCCAACAGAGGCTGTATTATTAGATGTGTGAGGAGAAAAATGAACTCAGCCTTCGATATTTTTTTCCTGCTCGTAGTCTTGAACCCCAACGTGAATGCATCTTTTCACATAAACCTGGTTCGAAGGTGATGACAGAGTCGTGAAGCTAGAGCTCTTCTTGATCCTCTTCTTTTGAAAATAGTTCTAATTTCAAATTATTTAAGGGAGTACTGGTTGTGCTTTCCAGGTTACGGAAACAGAACTTTTTCATAACATCCTCAGACAATATTCCAAAGAGCATTTCATTAAATAATGCCCTGACCAGGGTTGTCTCCAAATGGGAGAAAAGGACAAAATTTTGAAACAAAGAGTGAATCAGCATCATGGCACGGTGAAATTATGACTGAAGAACCGGAACACTCCCAAGATAAAAAGCAAAATGACACCTTTGAATCACGAGATGCCAGGTGCATTCCGAGTAGCACCAAATTCCTGGAATATGAAATAGATTTGTGCCTTGAAGAATCACTGCTGGGGTTAGCCATTTATTCTTTCTGTTATTTAGAAAAGCTTTGAGGGGTGAGAGAATAGAGATAGCCTGAATAAATTTGGTGGCAATAAAATAGGGAAAAGCTTAGTTGTTTTTTTTTTTTTTTTCTTTTTTAGAAACTATCTTTGACATGTCTGCATTCTTTCTTGGAAGCATGACCTATAGGTAAAAGAATTCATTCAGTATCTCTTATTCTGGAATAAGTCCTTTGGGAGTGTGGGGAATCCAAAGATCATTTACAAAGATTTTGTGACCTTAAATGGCTCACATTCTAGTGAAGGAATGAGAAAGTAATGATCACGAAGGGATCTGTCAGATTAAATCTTAAATACAGAAGTGAGACGAGAAGTTTCCAGGTGTCATTCCCAGTGGAATGAGGAAGCAGGGACCATAAACTATGACAGTCCTGGAATTGTCTCAAACTTTTCTTGTGATGTCATTTGTCCCTGAGCAATTCCAGTCAATGTTACACAGTTTGATTTTAGGGCAGAGAAGTTTCCTTACCAGAAACCAAAGGTGGAACAGAAACTTTACATATGTTGTGAGTTCTCTAGACAAAATTCTGGTCAGTGTGATTCAAAATGAAAAAAGTCCCATGTGTGAGTTAATCTTTGGAGGCTGGAAATTAGGCCACAGAATTGATTCATGCTTTGCCAAGAAGTCTGCCTTGAATCGATTTGCACTTTTATCACCATCATTTGGGAAGAGTCTTCGACCCTGGTTGTCCAGTTTGGGGAGTCTATTTTCTATTCAGTTCTGGCAAACCATGAATGACTTACATATTGAAGATAAAAGCCAACACAAAGGTAAATATTGTTGGTATATTTGAAAGAGGAGGAGTAGATTTTCTTGAAAAAGTAGACTTAGGGCAAAGATGAAAAAGGAAATACAATTTTATAAAACTTCATATCCTCTAGGAGATGCTGGCAAAGTATTTTAGTTGTGAAAATCATTGAAGAAGA
>NW_006432227.1:9918097-9934158 GCF_000325575.1 Pteropus alecto
AGCGTCCATTCAGCAACTACAGATGAGTGACTTCCACTGAAACCTGAGCAGTAAGACCAAACATTTTATTTTAAATACTAAGAAAATTCCCTTTAGACAGAGAATGGGTGAGAAGTCTTCATCATCATAACACCAGACTCACGGGCAGCCACAGCACAAGAGCCCTAGGTGTGGATCACGACCCAGAGAGTCAGGCAGAGGTTTAGATTCTGATGGTTCATCAAGCTGGAAAACACTTTTTAAAAATTATTAAATCCACTGTGGGCAGCAGAAAGAAGAAAAAGTAGTGAATCCTTAAGCTATCAGCGGGAATTCCTCAACTTCTGTCAAAATGTTAGCATTATACCTTTGCCCAGAAATTTCATTTCAGAGAAACTACATCCCAAGTAAGTAACCAGCAAATGTATTAAGACATCTGTAAAACTATACCCATCCTTATGTTACATATGATATTAAAAATTAGAAATATCTCAATGGCCATCAGGAGGAAATCAGTTATATAAATTACAGGAAGGCCAACAGAATCCCAGGTGACCATTAAAAAACATGATGAAAACCTCGGGCTGTTGTGTATATGAAAGGCTGTAAGTAACATTTCTTACAATCAAGTCAAAATGCTGATAGGGAACAGTATGAATAGTAAAATTCCATTTTTATTTTAAAAATGTATATACACAGAAAAATCTCCAGAGAGTATACATTTAAATGTTAAAGAATATACAATAAAGAATAAGCAATAATGATCATCGGGCAGGACATTTTGTCTTGAGATTCTTTATGTCCTTCATTATACATTACACATATTTATACTTCATTACACATTATACATATTTATACTTCCTTTATTTCATATTTCTATATTTTCTGAAAATTTACAATAACGATTTAATACTTTATCATTAAAAAAACAAAACAATGACTTGATTCTTGGTTTTTTTTTAATTTAACAGACTTTAGAGGTTTGTGGTTCTCAGAGGTGAGGAACAAGAAAAAATTAGGACTGTTGAGTGCCACATCAGTTAGAAACAGTGTCACGAGTGTCATAGGAGAGCAAAGGCTGCCTGCCTTGACCGGGGGCCACATACACACTGGGGGTGAAGCTAAGTACTTAATTACCTTCCAAGAGTAAGGTGCTCAGAGCAGACATTTAGAAATTACTTAGGTCTACATAAATTTTGCCTTATTTGCTGTCTGTAATTTTTAATACTGTTAATCATACCTTCCTCTCCAGAATTCTTTTCTTCCTTAACTTTCAATCAATCACTCTCTCCTGCATGGTTAAAAGTAAACTCCAGGCTTTGAATTTCTTTTTAAACTCTGCTGATTCCTCTCTTTCTCTCATCCTGTGAAAATAAGTGTCCCCTGGATTCCTCTCCTTAAAGCTGCTCTGTTCCTGAAAGTTCTTTGTACTCAGTCTCCTTCGCCCTTCATTAGCTTTGCCCATCAACATTAGGACTCAGACCTCGATCTTTTACCTGGGTTCGTACGCCACAAACCCATCTGTTCTTTGGACATTTCCCATTAAATGGCCCAATGGCTTCTAAAAGTCAATGTAAGCCAAAGTAAATGTGTTACCCATCCCCCACACACACCCACGTACACGCTTCAGCCACACGTAATCCTTCTGCATTTTTCTTTTTTGATGATAACATTGTCTCAGCCTCTCCAAATATCAGAGCTTTCAGAGTCAGCTACAACCTTTTGTCTCTCACCACTCCACAAAGTCCTATAAATTCTGCCTCCTAAACAGCTCGCATATTTGTTCTCCACGGCCATCACACTGGGTTACATTTCTTGAGATTATTTTAATAATCCTTAAATGGCTTCTAAGTCTTTCACCAAGCTAAGCTTTCTTCTGATATGCATAACTAATCATGCCATTCCCCTATTTGAATTCTTCATGGGATCACCACTGTCTTCAAATTCTCCATAATCTTTTCTTACCTTTTTTAGACTCATCTATGTTTATCTTCCCACATAGACTGTGTCCCTAAATTCTCCTAAACGTACTTTACTTTCTTATGCCTTCATACCTTTTTAGTTTCTCTACTATCAGGATTCAACTTGTCAAGGATCCACTTCAAAGCCACTGGAAGGTTACCTCAGAGTGCCTTACACAGGAGACGATTCTATAGTTAGAGAGTTGTCATTTAGAAGGCCTAAGATAACATAATCAAGTAGAGAACCAGAATTATTTTCAAGGAAAAATTAAGATCAGTAAAGTTATAGTTCATAGTAAAACAATGTTGCCCAGCAGGAAGAAAGAAGGGAGGGATTGAAATAGGAGATGTTAGTTTGCAGTCAAGAAAGTTTAAAGAAAGAAGAATTAAGGTTCAGAAAAGAGACCTTGGATAGTAGTTCCGATTGAGACGATAAATCGACGGTTGGTGCTGGCTAGCCACTTTTATTTAGAAACTGAGAAATGGAAAAGAAGACAAGTGTCATTGTAATCACTCTCCCAGCCGCCGACTCCACCAGTCTCCTTGATCATGGTTGATTGAATCAAGCGTAGATCCAAGCTAAACGTGATGCAAGTTAGACCCAAGTACCTTCCAAATAAGGTGAACCAGGGACAACCTGAGACAAAAGGCAGTGTGTGAGTTGAGTTAGATCATGACGGTGGCCTGTCGAGTGCTGTGTCTGACCTCCCCAGAACGGCCACGGCTTCCCTCCTGGAGGTTAGGTTTAGACTGCCCAGAATCTGTCACTAAATTTCCTTTTTGACTTGAGTATACCAAAACGTCTCTAAATCATTTGGGAACAAAGCAAATTAGAGAAAACTATGTTTTCAATATGATTTCTTTTGTCCAAAAAAAGAAAAAGGCACTTAAAGTTTAGACTTAAAACAACAACAGATAAATCCAGACCCGAAGAGTATGTTGAAGTCCAGTGCTGGTGGAAGGTGCCTGCCGACTCTCATGACTGTAAGCCAGCTGCTCTCCTGGTTGCTGTTGTGGCCTCCAGTTGGTAACACGCAATTTGATGGCAGGTATTGCAAAAATACTCAACACAGATGGGCAGACACGGGAGAAGAGTGGCCTTCAATTGAGGGCAGAGTGTGTCTTACATGAAGCTATAGCATGCACTCTTTATGAAAGGACCCCTCAGGAAAAAGTGTTCCTACACCCCTGCCACTTGAGTTAATGAATAAGTCAACGATTTAAAATTTCACTTTCCAGCAGATAAATAACTGAAATGCAATGCTGAAAGAAACAAGCCAGGATTACCTAATGAGAGAAATAACTCTACAATGATGACAAAGTGCAGTAATTCCAGGAGAGTCATTGTTCAAATTGACTCTGGTAGCACAAGCAGAGAGGAAAACCGGAATTGAGATAAACCAAAGTTATACTAGGAAAATGACACATCCAAAGACTTGAGTGAAAACAAGAAAGCAAATGGTAGGAACAGTGGTCTTCAGTGCAAGACATGAGGATGACTCAGGAAGAATCTCTCTGTTTGGGAAACACTTTCTAATATGTTCCTCAAACTGCAAGTTCATTCCTCCATGACAGCATTTACCCTACTGAGATCACTGACTGTCCTGCAGATGTTTCGCACAAAACCGAGTTCATGAAGGGAAAGGACAGCCCAGCACATAACACAGCGCTCGGCACAGAGCGGGGCTATAAATGGTTGCTGAAAGCGCGTTGAATGAAATCGGCATGAGCATACTATTTGGAGCACAAAAGTAGCATTTTAGTCTCATCTAGATAACTAGAAGAGAATGATGGAAGCAAATATATTTAAATAAAGATACTTCTGAAAATGCAAATAGATTGCCTTCATATAGCATTCTTCTTCAGAGTATAAATAATTGCCTAATTCATCAGAGAAACTTTTAAACATTAAACTGATGCTGGAGATAGGAGGGGAATAAAGCAAATCCGTCTTGCTTGTGAAAAATTAAAGTGTGCATTTATTCTTTTGCCAAATCCTCATATTCTAGGAGAATAATATCTTTGTGCATATTTACAACCATCTAATGAAGTGTTTGTTAAATCTTTAACCTACCTGGAATCAATCACAGTATGCCTTCACACCAAGCAAAACATTTGCACTGCTTTATTAGACACTGAGACCTGTGCTTCTTAAAAACTGCCTATTCATGATGTGGTCATATCTTTAAATATTCCAATATATATCAAAGAAATATGTATTTGAAAACATCAATTCCAGCTTTGAAATCTCAGAATGCAGAATTTAATTGGTAGAAGATCTGAAATCAGAGTAAATCTAATTGCATCAAATTTTGTCCATGATCAAACTATGAGCCTAATCTCACACAAAGGTCCTAGTGGCCCTGCTAATTATATCAGGAGAATATATATTCTTCCTCAGTTGCAAAGAACTATAACAACAACAAAACTAGTTATAAGATAGGTGCTCAAGGTTCAATTTTAATCAGTTTCTCTAGTATTTATAGAAAGATAATTTTTAAAAAGTGTCAAAGGAATTGCCATGTATGACAAAATCTTTCTTCTTAATCTGTATAAAAATGTTTCAGCACTGTGGTGAATTGGAGCCTGGAGTTGCATTCTACTTGTGAAAAAATCCACAATAACAGAACAAGAAGTCCTCCAAGAGGCTTAATTTAAATTTTTTAAGATTCCATCTGTTTTTCTTTTCCCCAATATTTTAATGTTCAGAAAGGACATATTTTATTAGCATTATTACAAAACTTTAGAGACATCATAGCGTAGTGAAAAACATAGCCTTGGAATGAGTTAGAAGTCAATGTAATGTCAACCCCCCATTACTTTGGACAAATTATATAATCCACTTGAGTCTCAGTCTACTCAGTTATGAGAAGATAAATGATATCTAACTCATTGAGTTGATGTGAGAAATTAAGCAAATGAGATAACATAAAATTCTTGATACAAGGTAGGTTCTGGAGAAATTTATCTGTTTGAGAATCTTACTTTTTTTTTTTAATACATGAAGATTTGTAATATAAAGGGAGAGCACACAAAGGTGGAGAGAAAAGACAGAGATTATAATGTCAAAGAAAACTAATATGCTGAGGTCTAAATGTCACTTAGAGGTAAAAATCTATGCTGATTTCTGATGGCTTTATCATGATGTGGGGTCAGCCATCTCCCCACCATCTTGCCAGCCCTTTGTCATTCAGAAAATGATCACTTAGCCCCTGGACTTATGGTTTGGTGGATCTAATGAAACCTTTGCCAAATCATTGCCCTTTCTTGTTTTATTGTCCCTGTAGAGTGAGGAAAACCCTGATAAAAATAATAGCTGGAATAATTGGGGAAAATAGCCTTTCATTCACTGCCTTTTAAACTGATTTCAGAGAATCTGTACTTTTATATGCTTTGCCTTGGACAAACTCCACTTAAAACGAAAAATATTTCAATATTTTTTATTAGTTATCATTAACATCCCTCCATTTGGCTATTATTTATATGCCTTTAAGGTTTGGACCTAAGTTTTTTAAACATTTTAAAAATATACTGTCTGAACAAACAATATGATGAGAGTAGTCTGTTAAATTTCACTAATCCCATCATCTTGACCAGGAATTTAAAAAGAGAAAAGAAGAAAAGAAATGTTCTCATGTTTCTGCCCAGAAGAGTACTAATGGGTTATGAACCCTTTCAGAGTCTCAGAGCAGAGAGAAAAAATAGTTGCCTTGGTAACAAGGCAGACCAATCAGCTGCATACAGTCTCCCCAGAGCATCTAATTTATTCAGCAAATGCAGGCAAGAACAGGTGGCCAACCTAAATGATGCCAAAAGCCTCAGCTCTCCAACATACGTGCCCTCCCCCCATCAGGTTTTCTTGTACACAAAGTTTCATTCTTGTCCTTCATGAAGAGAGAGTTAAAAAGGAGCATGTCAGTGGGCAACTTAACATGTTAGTAGACGAACTGTCAGAACTCATTATTTTTTAATTTTCTGAAAAAAAAATAGGTGTATGATTTCAAGAAATGATTGTACTGACAACTTAATTCTACTAGTTACTTTGAAAGTGGAGGTCCTCCTAACTGCTATCATAAAATTCTGTTATTTGTATTTTAATAGATCAAATCCTATTGTAAGTTTTAGTATCAATAGAGTTGATCCTAGAGATCGCAATTATTGCTGTAGACAATAAAGTGTCACAGAAGTTCCAATTCCTTAAGCCCTCTGAAAGCACATAGGTATTTGTAAATAATTCTGGATCTTAAAAGGGAAAAATGAAAGAGAAATACCAGCCTTGTTAAAGTTATGTTTATTTAAGCATTAAATAATCCCTTTCACTATATCTAAAGTTATAAAGGAAAAAATCTGGAAAACTAATAGTAAAGCATAAACTTTTCATACTATCTAAGGACTTTTGTGACCTAGACTCAGTTTCCTTTTCCAATCTCATCTCCAAACGCACTCTCAAATAAATGCTGATCTTCAAGCAACAGAATGCCAATGAAATCTACTCTTCCCATCTCTTGATGTTTTCTGTGTCTTAGAATGTCCTTCCAGCGCTGGACTCTGCTTAACACTTATCCATTCTTCAAGGCTAAGTTCAATTATTTTCTCTCCCCAAAGCTTTGTCTTACCTCCCCAGGAAGAATTGCAAGCATCCTCCAGTGCTCCCTCTGCCAATGACTCCATTGTCTGTTTCTGTATCTAACTTCTTCATCAGATTGAGTCCCCCAGACCTTAAATGTAGGAACTATGTTCTCTTTGTCCTTCATCTCCCGTTAGTACCTGGCTCATAGTCTGAAATGATAAATATTTGGTAGAAGGATGAATGAATGAACGAGTGAATGAATTGTGCTTTATTAACACAAAATCTGCACAAACACCATACACAACAAAACATTTTTAGATATTAAAATTTTAAAAAATCTCACTAACAATGAAGTGTGCTTGTACTAGTAAAGGTCTGTATTTTTTTAATGAGTGGAAACTTTTATGCAAATGAAGTCTTGAATGCAGCTTCTCTTTTAAACCTGAATGTCAAGCCGTCATCCAGGCTGCTGTGTCTGTTCATTCCCCCTCTCAAAGCATTTCTACCAAAAACCACAGGCTTCTAAGAGCAGAGCTTGAAAATACCGGGCTAGACTTACAACACATTCAATTTTGTCTTTCTGCTTCTCATTACATAGTAATCACATAAGCAAGTGTTTGTTGAAAATGACATTTAAAATAGGAGGCAACATTGGCTAGGAAGTTCAGGTCTTGGCGTTTCTCTATTGATTTGCTTTTGAAGTCTTCCAATTGTTTCCGAAGGTGACCCTTGCTGCCTGAGGATGTTTCCTTGGCAACAGGGATGACTGCTTCCAGCATGTAAAGAAAAGGCGTCTCTGTTTGTTTTATACCCAACTACCACCCAGAGATGCTATGTCGCTTCAAAGAAAGCAAAAATCTCTCATTTTTAAGTACAAGATCAGCTCTCCAGTTCACAGGCTACACATTACTCTGGAAAACAAGAGGTGGTGATAATTATCCAACAATAGTTTCCTCACCTCATGAAAAGGACACACCCTCTATGTCGATGCATTTTTATTCTTCTTCCCTAACTATCCAACATGCCTGCCTATGCATACACACATACACACAAACACACACACACACTCACACACACACACACTCACACACGCAACACACCATTTCTTTTTGCTTTTTTCATTTTCTGCATTAAAGCTTTTTGCTTGTTATCAATGATCTCCTTTCTGTATGGTCTCTTTTTTTATTTATTTCCTCTTTCCAGTAATGGCTTCTTTGCACATCTCTGTTTCCAACATCAAACAAATTCCAAGTCAACCTATATGTCCAAAAAAGACTTGATTAGAGCAACTGACATTTGATCAACTTGCATGACCCAATGTTATTGCAAAATGAGATGGAAAAGTAAAATAGGTCTTGAAATTAATGTTGTTTATGATCAATTCACTTTTAATTCACATTTGCTTATATATTCTTTAAAGTGATATAACAATAGTTTATTTGTTCTGCTTTGTGTCTCCCAAAAGCAATTTGAGAACATTTCTTTACCATCAATGAAACTTCTTTGTGCCAATTTCATACAATTGCACAGTCACATCACAAAATGGCTGGAAAACTTAGTGCCAGACATATCTTCATATTAGTGGCATTATTTTGTCTGAATTTTGTATTTATAAAAAAAGGAGATGATTAATAAGGTTGTGTAGAGTTTTGTTGGGAAAAAAATTATTCCTAAAGGAAGCTTCCAGATATCATTTTTGTTCTAATTTCAGTGGGGAAATAACTAAATAAACTAGATCTTTAGAATGGATAATAGCATATAAAAAGGCTCAAACTCATAGCTCAGTTTTTTCAATGTAGAATGTAAAAACCCTAAATATAAACAGCAAAAGTACAATATGACTTATTTTATATCCAAAGTAACCATGGAATACAATTTTTAAAATGATGTCACTTAACACATAGTGTTATAAATCCGTAGATCTAAAACATATTTTATTATAATAAATTCAGAAACTTAGATCTGCAATGTACTTTAGAAATAAGGTAATCCTTTATTTTACATATGAGAAAATGAACGCCAAGGAAAAGTAAGAAATATGCTTCTGCAAATTGGTCTTAGACCTTGGATGAGTATCAGAAAAATCTTTTGATTTTTATTTGCTTATCACATAAAATGTTCACAATGAAGTCATTGAAGACAAGAATTACATTTTGCTTTTTCTTGTTAAGAGTTTTGTTTTATAGTATAATGCTCAACTTTCAACAATCTCCAATAATTTATGCATGTTAGGAATACTTCCAGCTAAAAGTAACAGAAAACACTACTTAGGGTGACAATAAATATTGGTTTATTTTTCTGACATAACCAGGAGTCCTGAGTGAGGCAGTTGTCACAAGTTCGGTGGTTTCAGCATGTTAGAGTTGGCATTTCTGAAATTCTCTTGGGGTTTCATCATATCTGCCTCACAGTCACAAAATGGCTGCAGAAACTTTCAGTATCCCGGTCTGCCTTCAAGAAAAAAGGGAGAAGGAGCCATGCCAGCCTTTCCTTTATATTAAGAGAGAAGGAGCCATGTTTTTCCTTTATATTAAGTAAACAAGAGCTCTTAGCAAGTTCATGCTCTTGTCTCAATGTCCAGAACTAAAGAATATGCCACCTCTCACTACAAAGGAGACTGGGAGCATGAGAACTTAGTAATTTCAACTGTTATAACAGAGGTAACAATGGAGAAATTAATTTAAAATACCCAAGGAGAGGCTAAGAAGATTAGATGCTTATTTTTTGATGGATAGGTAGGTAGATAGATGATAGATAATATAGATAGATGATAGATGATAGATAGATAGATAGATAGATAGATAGATAGATAGATAGATAGATAGATAATACAAAGATATCAGGAAATAAACAAACAAAGAAACCAAGAAAGAGATCAAAACAGAAAAAAGGAAAAATGTATTCCACTACATCTTAAAATAGAAAAATGAGGTATTCAAAATGAGAAACAGAGGTGATACGAAGCTGCATATACATGCTTTCTAAATGCCTCCCATAGTAGGATCCTCGAAGCAAGTTCAGAGGACTGGTAATCAATGCAGGCCAACAGAGAAGGTACAGCAATCTGAGAGGACATTGAAAACTTGTACATTTAGCCAGTTGGTAGGTCAAAGGAAAGCTCAGGGAAACTATTGCCAAGAAACTTAATCACTTAGAAGCGTCTGAAATTTAAAATAATTACACAGTGTGAATAATTTAAGATAATTTTTGCACACTCTTCTTAACACAGAATTAAAAAAGAACAATATTATTACAAACTATTTGTCATTTGACTCTAAAGTCACTTCCAAGCATTCTGAAAGTGTTTAAGAATATTTGCAGAAGCTTTCTTTTCTTTTGGGTCGTGTCATCCAATATGAAAACTAAGTGGGCTGGTTGAATTGCTACAGAATCAAGTCAGCAGGTTTAACCTCTCAGTCACCTCTTAAAAACGAGTATCCTTTCTCCTCTTAAAAACAAGTATGAAGGATTATGCTACCTCTCTGTCCTCCATTCCCTTCTAGAATGGAGTAATTATGTACAATGCAGTCATTCAATAAATAGTTGTTACCTGAGCAGGTAAAAATTAATTCTTTGTAGGCCAATTGCCTACTAGGCAAATATTATCCTACTTTGAGGTGAAATTCGAAAGATTCTGCAAAACTCTACTGCAACATGAGTTGCACAGGAATAGAGTTAAACATCAGATCTTTCTCCAGAAAATAGCTCATTGACAAAATTTTAGACAATTAATGTTTTAAGAGTGGGAAGTGCATGCTTATCTTTTTGTCTCCGTCACCAAGCCCATTGCCTAGCACATAATAAATGTGTGTAAAATGAATTGCTAATCAGATTTTATATTGAGTGATTACTTAAGTGGTGGCAATCGATATTTTGGTTCAAGCCTTAAAGTAAAACTCGATTGACATGTTTCCAATGAATATTCAACCCTTGAACTTCAGTCTTAAGAATATTATTCAAGCTCCAAAGTATTCGTCTTCCCAACCAGAAGGCTAAAGAAAATCTGAGAGGAACTTCATAAGACCCAGGTCCCAGTTAAGCACACATTCCCACACGCGTGCACGTACATACATATCATATAGCTCTTTCTTCTCATATCATTCTGGGCTTATAAAAAAAATTGTTCTCAGAGAGAGAAAGGGGAGTATAACCAAGAAGCCTGGGGGGTTTGTCTCTAAGAATACAGAACGAAATAACCCTATGAGGAACAGGATTCTATAAAATCATGTTTATTAATTTTTATCTATGCAGTTCCAAATATAATTTATAACAAGTGTAAATGAAGATAATATATTTCTTTATGGCTAGAAGATTAAAAACATTGCTTTTTTAAAAAAATAAAATGAACTCTTTTATTAGTACTCAAACCATCCTGCAAGCAGAGCTCCCCGTTGACACGGTGGTACACACGGTTCTACGACAGAGCAGCATATGCATTGTCAACAAGTCAGACGTTGCATTATTGAAATAGTTTTACCACAGTCTCAACTCTTTCACTTGTGATAATTTTTTGCTTACATGCAAGCTTAGCTAGGTGAGCGTGATCCCATGTTAATACCCTATGAGTGTGAATGTGTACATTTTTTAAAAGCACTACAATTCCTCTCTCATTGATTTCAGCAAAGCCATGAGAAGTTCAGTATCCTTCTCACATAACTGCAAGCACAAGGATATTTTTAGTGTATTTTGTTCCATAATGAAAAGGAACCAAAAATAAAAAAGAAAAAAGAAAAGAAAAGAAAGAAAGAAAAAAGAAAAGATCCAAAGCAAAACATACAAAGGACAGAAATAAGTCAGCTGAAAAACAGAAGGCTGCGGCGCTAATTGAACATTATTACCTTTTTCTCAGGGTGAGGAAAATGCATCATGGTCATTTCTGTCTTTTCTCACAGAGCTGATTTAAAACCCCCAGCTGAGAAGGCAGCTGCGCAGAGCAGGGAACTGGTGAGCTCAGCAGGAGTCCTACATCCTACTGCTACTTCCAGAAATTCATGCTTTCTTTCAGTTGCTGTGTTGTCGTTAGTAATGCCAGAAATGTGAAATGGTGTCCTCTTTTCTGCAGCAGTGCTACAAAGATCACAGCGACGTGTCTTTAAGGACTTCAAAAGCCTGAAACACCGTGTTATTGTTATTGTTATTTATTTTCAATGTAACCTACAAAGAGCAGGCAGTTGGCTACTTTTCAAGGTTTTTGAAATTCTGAAGCACTTTCATTAATCATGTTAATGGAATGGATGGCAAAACAGACATGAAAGTTGAAGCATATGGGAGAGGGGGTGGTAAGGTCTCTTTTTTCCTCCTCCCCATGGAGGGGAAAAAAAAAAGACTTCAGAATTATACTGTGATTTTTTCCCCCAGATTGCAACAATGAAATCCTTATCTTAAAAAACAAAACACTATATCTTATGCCTCTGATAAAAGTAGCAATACAAAATGAACTGCAACCTGAAATAAAGCTACATATCTTAAAAGCCCTTGAAAATTGAATGAATTTATTACCTGTTTCCATATAGTGGCATCGAAAATGGTTTATGAAGTATTCTGGAAATAACTTAAAAAATAATAATTACAGGGAAACTACTGGGCAACAGAATGGCTGAAGTTGCTGGCTGCAAGATGAGATTGATGTCACAAGGTTGTCATAGGTGAATAAAGCATGTCATATTCAGAGCAAGAAATTCTGGTGGGGTTTAGCCTTCTAAATCAAAGGAAAAACAATCGGTTATATTTCTGAAGGTACCATTGATTTAAATATATATTTTAAAACACATATAATGTATATTATATATACATATACATACTAATGTATAAAATTACATTTATATGTATAAAATTTACACGCATGTTGATAAGTATTTCAAGGACATTAGGCTCCAAAATCTAAAATAATATTTACTGTTTCAATACTTTGATTATTAAAGTATTTAAAATAAAACTTGAACAGTAATTTTAAATATATATTTTATAATTGAGTACATTTCTGTTACTACTTGAAGGCAGCGACCAGACATAACAGTTACTAAAAATAACTAATAAAAAGAAATGTATTCTAAATCATTTTAGGAGTCTCTTTTATTTACATTTAGTTAATTTTATAAGTCAGTTATGGGGGAAATGTAGAGCTGAAATATTAACATTCAGAAATTCTTACTTATCTAAGGATCGTGTCGTCCAATATGTATTTATGACAATAAATTTAGTGTCTAGAATTTTATCATGCTAACTTAAAACCAAGATTACATAAAACAAATATTCAGATACATATATGATGGATATGTGCCTTTCTTGCAGGAAGTCTCCTTTGTTTTTCAAATGGATTTAACTAAAAATGTTAGGAAAATAGAAAACTAATACATTTTCCATTGTTGCATAACAAATGACCACCAATTTAGCAGCTTAAAGCATAAGTTTTCTCATTTTGGAAATTTATACGCAATAATTTTATAAAGAAGCATGCAGCTCAAAAATGTTGGCTTAGCATGATTATAGTAAGTTTTTCTTATTCATTCATTCAGTTCCAGTAGCTATTGTTGAGATTTATGCCAATATTTGAAATTTTCACCCTGGAGAAATTATTTAAAGATTTTATTTACAAAAATGCTATTTATAAAAATATCAAATATTCAGATTTAGTCTCAACAAATACATTTCAAGGCCATCCAAAGATGCTACTATGTATAGGAACATGAAGATAATGCCTGATGAGAAATTGAGTTATAATATCTGCAATAGCAATATCTTAGAAGTGTATTTTTCAACATTCTCCAAAATAATTTCAGATACCCACAAGACACATGTAAAAAAATCGGCCTCACATATAAATATAATAATTAGAAAAACTCAAATAAGTTAAAAATTGTATTCAATTTTAGTCTATTAAATAATTTTTAAAATATAAAATTTACAATAACAATGGAGGTACAGTATCATATATAACTATTGATAGTTCAAACTGGTATACGGCAGTTTTGCAGGAAAATAATGTCAGTAGAGCGAGCAAAGGAAAAATGACCACAAATTGATACTAATGGCCACCTCTGGAATCTTTTTTTTAAAGCTATATTTATAATGGTGCTCAGCATATTACATCATAGAATTGAAAAGGTGGAAAAACTAAAAGTCTAATAATAAATAAATCATTCCGGAAAGTGAAAATTAGCCCTGGTAGTGGGCAGTTAGGGCAAGGCTGTGATGAATGACACACACGAAACATCAATACTCATCAACTTGTTTGAGGTGTGGCTGTGACTAGTCTGAAACAAGACAGAGACCAGAACACTCTGCAACCACAAAACTAAACAACCTTTCTTTGTACTAACTCAAGTGACTACTACTTATTTACCAATGACAACACAGATTTCTTTATTAACATCTTCCCACCTCCTAGAGAATGAATGCCAAGATAACCAATCCCTGGATCGCCTCTAATTTCTGACAGCATTCAATTCAGAAATGCCCTCTTCTCTTTAAGCCCTACTTAGAATCACCCAGCATAAGTCCAGTCCTTTAAAAAAAACCTCTCCCAAATTCTTCTACTGAGACGTCGACCATTCCTCTAGAGAGAACTCTTTCTTGCTGCAATATGCTTAATAACCTTATTTTGTTTCATTAGGTGTGTTCTCCTGGTCTTCGGCTGGTGGATTTCAGTAAGGTAAACTGTGACAATCTTTATAATGAATATTATGCAACCATTCCAATGATGCCGTACAAAATGGTAAAATGTGACAATAACTACAAGGAAAACATTTAAAGAAAATATATCAGTTGCTGTGGTTAAAACACTGAGTTTATTCTTATTTTTCTTCTCAGTAATTTCTTCCTTATTTTCCTATTTTTTCTAACTTCCTTAAAGTTCAGTAAATTCTTTTTCTAATAAAAATTATTTTGCTGAAAATATGCAAAATATGAATGTCTTAGCCCATTTGGGCTGCTATAATGAAAATACTGTGACTTTGGTGACATAAACAACAGAAATTTATTTTTCACAGTTCTGGAGACTGGGAAGTCCAAGACCAAGGCACTGGAAGATTCAGTGTCTGGGAAGAGCCTGGTCCCTGGTTCTTAGACAGCCAACTTCTCAGTGTGTCCTCACATGGTGAAAGGGGCAAGGGAGCTTTCTGAGGTCTCTTTTATAAGGATACTAATCCCATTCATGAGGGCTCCACCCTCATGACCTAGTCACTCCCCAAAGGCTCTACCTCCAAATATTGTTATATTGGGGATTAGATGTCAACGTATGAATTTTCAGGAGATACAAATATTCAGTCCATACCAGTGAAAAAGAACAAAATCTCTTTTCTCAATTACATAGAGCTCAAATATATATCTTATACACTCATTTTTTCCCCTCTATTCAGAAAGAAAAAAATGTACACAGAATCATTAATTTATACATATTATTAATTGACTTGATGGTCCTAAGTTAATAAGCATAATGATTGATAATCCATGCACATAATTAGCTGACTGATGGATACATGTAATGAATTAATTTATATGCATCGGTAATTATTCAATACACATAACACTGCAATAATTCATTCCTTTACATGTTCATTAATTTATGTTTTGTGTCCATTCATTTATTATTTCATCAAATATGTATTGAGTTTCTTTAATTTTCCAGACCTAGGGCTAGGCGTTGGTGAGGCAGAGTTGAACACAATTAACTGCCTACTAGAGAGAAACTCACTCTGCAGTGCGGAGGTAAAGAAGAAATATGTTATTAAACAGAGGGATGCAGGCCCCGTTCTCATACAGATGATTCCATGGTAACTGTCGAAAGGACACTTCCTTGGATGACAGAAGGTGGGAGTGGTCAGGGGTGACTTCAAGAAGGAAGTGATGCTCACCGTGAGTTCTTAATAACAAGTATGTGTTTGTCAGGCCAAGCAGAGAAAGAAGAGTATCCCAGGCTGTGTAAGAGTCTATAATTAAGAGCTAAAATGAGAAAGACAACTAATGCTTTAAGATTTTAGAAAAGTTGCGATCATCGTGGGTAAAATCAGTGAAAGGTTTGTAAAGGAAGTGGTACTCGACGTAGACCTTAGAAAATGGAGAAAGCATGGAAGAGAGCAAGAGGATTCAACCAGGAGTGATGACATAAGCATTCATTCTAGTCTGTGACGTGCTGGGTGACACAAATTTTGATACCATAAGTTTGCTTGTGTCCATAGAGAGCCATCAGATAAATTAGGAATTTTAGTTTTGGAGCAATCACTCCAAGTGCCGTTCTATGAATTACAAATTAAATCAGATCTCTCACGTGGCAAACCATTTCTATAGGAGGTTCACATACAAAAAGTCAGCTGAAAAGCTTAGATGAGAACTTTCTGATCGACCCCAGTTGTCCCACAAAGACACTATCTGTACCATGAATGCCCTCACAGGACTACAAAGAGATTTCTCTGAGACACACTGATATTTTTATGTTCTCTGAGTTGGGCCAAAAACGATAAAAGCGGGAGGAAATACTTCTTTGAAATTAACTAGCTTTTAAAAAAAGAGGAAAATCAGTCAGATTTTGATGGATAAAACTTATGCCAAGTTCC
>NW_006432227.1:9934209-9959998 GCF_000325575.1 Pteropus alecto
TTCAAACTTTAAATTGGGTCTGGAAATGTTGCAGGGATAAATACATATGGCAGGCAAACAGAACACATGCCAAAAGAGGAAAAACGAGTTTGAGAAGGTGTGAAGATTGATCTGTGCCTATGGGGAACACTAGCCAAAGAAAATATCTCTATAAGAAATGGGCCACATTTGTATAGGAAAGAGCCAGTGGAGGGAGCAGTTTTGAATATGATATAAATCAGAAACCAGAAAAATTACAGTTTGACATTTTAAATGGTCTCAGATTCTATTTGGTTTTCATTTCCCCCTCTGATTCTAAGTGGTTTTTACTTCTCTATCTAGAACCATCTCTTTCCTCTTTTCCATTCCATTAACTTAGAAATGTGAAAGAATTAAAATGTAGACACATCTAAGAGGAATCAGAAGTCAGGACCAAACATTTATTTTGTCTTGTTTAATGTTTAAAGGCACGTCTTTGTTTTTCCCTCTTAATGATTGGAGAGTCAGAGCTAATTGGGAGGGAAATCACATTAAAATGCAATAGAATGACTCATGTATGCAGAAAATTTGTAAAAAACATAATACATACTGAAAAATAGTATCATTCTGAAAAAGTAGAAGGCATAGCATTCCCAGAGTCTAGTTTCAAAACTGTCCTATTTCCAGAGATAACTCTGTTAACGTGCATTGATCAAGGACAAAGATATTTTCACAATTTTTCAATATCATCTTATTTAAAAGCAAAAGTTCATCTGGTGATTTGGTTTTAATGTTATATATAATGTATATGATTGGATGAATTATATAATGTTGTATGATACATTATCCCCCAAATTTAGTAGCTTAAAACAACAAACACTTTTTATCTCACAGTTTCTGTGGTCAGGTACCTTGCTACAGCTTAGTTGGATCCTCAGACTCATTGTCTCTCACAAGGTTGCAGTCATGTTAAGACCTGATGGAGAGAAGTCTTACTTCCCTGACAGCCAGGCTTCTGCTTCTATAGTGCCTTCTACTCTAAATGGAATCATAAAGTACATAGACTTCTAACACTGGCTTCTTTCACTTAGCAATATTCATTTAAGATTCTTCCACGTCTTCACATAGTTGATAGTGCATTTCTTTTTCTTGGTGAGTAGTATTTCCTTGTGTGGATGTACCACGGTTTTATTCTTCTTTGATCTTTTGAAAGTCATAATGATCACTTCCAGTTTGGGAAGATTATGAACAGAATTCTTATGAACACTCATGTCCAGATGTGCAGACTTTTGTGGACATTCATTTTCAAGTCAATTGGGCAAATACCTGGAAGCACAAATTATGGGTTATAAAACGAGCCTATGCTTAGCTTTATAACAACTTTTAAACCTAATGATATACATGTCCAGTAAATTATACAAATTGTTTTAGCATGCTGTGCTTTATATATTTAGGGGGCATTACTTAGACTGGCTTCTACTGGGGAGGGGAGTAGTAGAGAATGACTTAAATGAAGACAGAAGATCTCATTTAGTCGTGAAGAAGAAAGGAGACTTTGAGGAAGTAGCGGTCAAGAATGGAGGAAATGTGTTTCAGATCCCAATTTGGGTATTAAAATGCAGACCGGAAAGGAATAGCAGAGAGTCTATTAAAAAAAAAAAAAAAATCATCCTGAGGAGAGAAAGAAGTATGAGAAAGAGAGACACCGAGTAGGTAACTAGGGAGATAAAGTCGACAGTAGGGATGAGGAAAGCATGAGAGTATGAACTGGAGGTGCACCCTAATAACTAGGGAGGTAACCCCTGACATCATTAGAAGGATGTGGATTTTGGTGTGACGTATCTCCCTGGTAATAAGCCTAATAGCGATCTCACCTGATTTGATTGACAAGAGACTTCCATGAGCATTTTTAAGAGCGATTCCTCCTGATGCCTTTACTCCTTTGTACGCCAATGTCTTTTATGAGAATGCTTAACAACTCTACTACCCTCTGGATCTCTTCACACTTAACCCACAGCCTCTTTTCGTATATGTAGGAGCTTATTATAAAAGTCTTAAGTGTAATAAAGAATGAAAAGGATCCATAAAGCTGCCTTATAATCCAATCTTTAATGCAGAAATGTGATGTTTAAAATGTCATTTATCGTGGCCCCTGAAATATTTCTTCTAGGAACATGTGAATGAACGGTGACCGAATAGGTAGTTACTAAAATAATCAAATATAAGAAAATGAGATGCAGAAATGCCTCATCAACAAATTCTGCATCGCCGCTGCGATCATTTCGCACAGGGAAAAGCACACTTGCCCACGTCTTGCTTTCTGCACTTGCTACGAGGGAACTCCTTGACTTCGCCCCTTTGGTCTCTGAAATGATTGCAGAACTATTTGCTCCTCAAGGTCTTCTGAGAGTCAGAAGGCAAAATTAGGAATGTTATAATGCATGCACGATTATGTATATTTTTTGTTTCTAAAATACTTACTTCCGTTATCAACATCTATATTATTCTCATGGGGCTTGGTTTCTGTTTTGAGTTACCCTCACTTAAATGTGCTCGTAATTCTCAATTTTCACCAATATTTTCTCAGAACACTAAAGTACAAAGAACTAAAATTATCAACTACAAAATATGTGCATAATTGAGGCAATTTGTAATTCTGGCATTAAAAAAAATCTGTAATGAGATATTTGGAGTCTTTTAATTAAATACCAATGACCTTTTTTAAGAATGAGTTAATGAGTTCTTTTTAACTATTTCTCCATCTCTATCATTCCTACTTTATGATTGTCTATATACACAAATGTGAGGACAAAATAGAATTTGAGTCTCTTTGTTATAGCTGCCTTGTGATATACCCCTGATATATTTGTATCGATTCTTGACTTTTAATCTATTAGTTTCATATTCAAAAAGCTTTCAAAGTTACCATTGACTAGAAACATAAAAGCATCCATATCCAAACCAACTAAACTTTATGAGTAGCTGAGTCTAACGGTACTTCGCCATTTCGTTGAACAGTAAAAGTCAGTGAGACATTAAGCAGGCAGCAGTCACTGCATTTACAATGTAGGATTCTTCTATCATGTGATAGAGGCACTAGATCATGGAAGATACCACCAGAGACACGCGAGGACCCTCAGTAAAAACTCATCAATATTTTCAAAACACATTGCATTCCTCTTATGCTCCTTTGAGATACATTAGCAACCCTATTAGATTTACTATTTTGAATTATCTCCCTGTCTTAATCCTTGACCTACTGATGTCTCAAAATTCATTAAGGCAACACATAGTTCCTTCTCTGCTCTGCTCTTCTATTTATGCTGATCAGGCATTTGGCACTCTTATAAGCATCATAAGACTGATTTTTCTTCTGCTACTTTATGTGATAAGGTTTTTATTTTAAATGAGTGAATATAAATGACTGCATTATGTTGAAAAACTTCAGTGAGAAGATGATAGTAGTAGAGATGGAATAAAAAGAGATAAGGACAGTAAAATTTTAATTGAGAAAATACTAGCCTTTTAAACCTATCCAATGGAAAAATTTTGTCATTTTTTACATTTGAAAAACTAAAGTCTACGGTTTACTTATTTTCACTATTTTTTCTTCAGCTGATTTTTCAGTATGCAATCTTTCCATTTTCTGCCACCACCCACAGATTCTTCTTTTTGATATCTTGTGTCCCTATGATATAAACCATCACTGCTCTATGTACTTTAATGATCCAGACAGAGTGCTAAGAATTCTATGTGCAAACACACTCATATATGTAATCAATTTATTACATACATATGTAATTAAATGTATAGTCATAGAAATAGACATTCATGTAGACTCCAAAATTATTTCTGAATTATTGCCAAGTTGTTCTTTAGTCATGTGATAATTTCCCTGGCCCCTAAAACACACACACACACACACACACACACACACACACACACACACACACACAAAACAAAACAAAACAAAACAAAACAAAAATTCTTATATCTTCCTATTAGTCCTATATAATAGCAACTAATAGTAGCTTCTAATCAGAAGTGCAGCTATTAATGACACAAATATTCTTGAAGGATTTATGCACTTGCCACGTAGAATTTGACTGATAAAAATGAGATATTTACTGATCTAGCTGAACCCCGAAAGCCTAGAAAAAAAATGTAGCCACCAAATATTTCCTCTTTAAAAGCAAGCTGCCGATTGTTCATGGGTTACTTGACAACGGATGATCCAACGGCGCTGTCAGCATTGCAGAGGGCAAAATAGAAGGTCAGGAGAGAGTCTGATACTGTTGACCTGAGCAGACAGTGAAGAGAAAGAATAGACGTATAGATTGTTAAACAGAGAGAGAAAAAGAGAGAGAGATGAATCCGAATGAGCATCGCTTTTGTGCTGGAACCAAGCAGAAACAAGCATTCATTTCCAATCTTTGAATTTTATTATTACTCTGGACTAGACATTTTAATGACTGAAGCGAGACCATTCTCTGGAATTTTATTTGAGCTCTTTATTATCTAAGTGTAACTGAATAAAAATCTGAGGCAAACCTGAGAGTTCATCCAGGGGCAAGGAGAGAACTATCTCACAGTCTAAATTTAAAAGGAAAAGTAGTTTGTTTTCTGTTTGCGCCTTAATATTCAATCACTAAAAGGATTACAACTTCAAGGTATCCAGTTTGAACTTCAACTGCCGTTCAGATAAGGCTGAGCCTGTCTGATCATCCAGCAGGGAGGAGCAGGGGCATTTGTTTGCCATGATGGTTTGTGGTATCATATTGGTTGGTTTGGGTTTCTTTGGGGCCAGCATTAGAGAAGAAAAGAGTATAGGAAACCAGAACTAAATCGTCTAGACCACATTACATTCATAATTAATTGTTCCTTTCCTTATCTCAGTGAGCCTTAGTTAAAGCTACACAGACGTAATCTTACAAACTTAAACATTTTCAATATCTGAAAAAAGAAAGATAAAGGTGTCAGATAAGATTATTGTCCTGCTTTTATCCATAGGATAAGAAGCCTGTCCTGTGAGCCAAAAATATTTATGTTTTTACATAATAGTGAACAACATGAACAATCTAAAATAATCCAAAGTTTGAAATATAACATAAAAAGATGAATATCCATCATTTAAAGTCTTTTAAATTTACTGCATAAATATTATCTCTTACCTCAATTTATTTCACCCATCTGATTAAAATTTAGAAAAGCTATGTAATGTATGTTATTAGGCATAAGTACTACTAAAGAGTTTTCATACTAATAAATTTGCCCTGCAATTTTGGAACTATTAATGATGTCTACTATATATTTATTTCTGATAATTTATCGAAAGATAGTACATAATGATTGATTGATGCAAGTATTCACTTTGGCTATATAAAATAATTTTTTATTTATTAAAAATGGACAGTATAAAGATACAACATGGGACAAAATAAAATTATTTGCTTAAATATAATTAAAACAATTTTCAAGTACTACTACAATTCTCTGAAAGATTTTGTAGGATGTTTCCTAAAGCAATATTTGTTCTGTTTCTAAATGTGGAAGAAGAGATCAGTAAGAGGTCTACGATCCCTCAAATAACATTGGGCTCAATGGCTTGTGTCAAGGTCAATGTCTACATCTTTCAGAAACTGCCATTTTGCCAACAAAAACTAGTAACTGCTATACATCATCTTCATGTGTCATGAGTAAATTTGTGCAGTGACACATACATGCACACGTATAGTTAGGTATGTCTCCTTGCATGGATCAGATGTAGCTGTGAAATTCTGTGATTTCCATAAAATTATAGAATTCCTTTCTTGTAAAGGTTTTCTTTTTCAGATAAATGTTTTAAGAAACCTCTATGTTTTGTTTTTCTCCCCTGCATACAAATTAACTGCAGAAATGCTTACATATCAAGTATACCTAATGTCAGACTCCTGGCAGTGCTTTATCATAGATGCTAAAAGAGTCTAAGGTGATAATTATATGAATAGATAATACACCAGAACTAAGTAGGGTCTTATTTAAACAATGGGAAACAAAATGGTACTGGCTTTTCTACTCATATTTCATTTCTGTGCATATGAGAAATTGATAAAAATAACTAATTTTCAATACATATGTGGAAGAGAAGGGTTGATTTTATCAACATTCTCTTTACACAATCGTCATCTTGTTCAGACAGTCCAGTTCTTGAGAGTCTCAAAATAGTTTTTTATTGACACTGACGAAAAGAGGCAAATTATGCTTACTCAGCTACACTCAAGAATCAACCTGTCAGGAAAAAAAAAAAAAAAAATCTGTCAGTCAAATTAAGAGGATAAAAAGGATCACCCACTCACCTGCTAATTGCAGAATTAAACTAATTTATACAATAACAATTAATACCTCCAAATGCCACTCTTGTTCCTCTGTTCCACGGAATCCTTCCTTATGAGTACAAGAATCTGCTTTCCTTGCCATTCTACGTGCTCATGAAATATACTTGTTTCCCCTTCCATTGCCTATAATTTGGCAAATAAATTTACACTCAACAGATGATTGACTTCCCATACGACAAGCTTTAAAGATAAACTCCTGGTATTACTTTAACAAATACGCACCAAGAGCCTGCTACATGCCTGGCATTATTTGAGACACCAATTCTGAGATTTCCACCCAGGAACTTTCTTGTGGACCACTCTTCTGACTAGAATGGTCCCAGAGAGACCCAGACACCAGTCACATACAAAATTAGTGACATGGCGAGAATGAGCTGGCATTATTAGAACCAGTACAGATGCATCACACTACTCTCATTTGTTAAAATGGCAAAATATTAAAAGGAGAAATGACGTTTGGGTTTTTTTTTTTCACTTTTTGTTAGATAGACAAGTCCCTGTTAGTCATGTAAAAATCATTGATCCATCTGATAAAAGTTACACCGTTGATCAACAAATCACTAATGAGGCAGCAGAAGCATCCCCTACTTTCTCTCTGTTACTGGAAATAGTAAATTTCAAAAGTAGCAATTGAAGTGCTTCTGATCACTGTTATCTAAAATCTGAAATGGATGCTATCACCTTAAAATGCTAAAATAGTTCTCCTAGCATGTAAAGCCTTCCGTTCTAATAGACAGAAAATTTAACTAATTAAATATTTCTGTGGAACAAAACAGCATGTTTCTGAAAGTTAAGAACTTTCTGCCATTTCCTCTGGCTTTGTCTTTTCCGTCCTTGTACAAAGAAGGAATAAAGTACACGAGGCCCAGGTTCTCTTCCAGCTTTCATGTTCTGTGATTCTTTCATGTGAAGTACATCCTTACTCAAAACGTAGTAAAAGATATATTTCAGGCATAGCTTTAATCAATGCATCATGTAAATTTCTTAGTGAGACAATACCCATTAAAGAACAAAAAGATCCACGTTAGTCTCAAAAATAATTTTTAAAGAGTAAACATTCCATCTAAGAAAATTGAAGCAAAATAGGATAAATTCACATTTCTGTCTTATTTGGGGATAAGCTACATAGGAAAGAAGATGGTTAACTTTGAGAACATATGTTCTTTTGTTAAAAAATGACTATTTTTTCAAACCTGTACTTCATTTTTATAGAGAAAGCACAGAGAAATGTCCTCAGGGAGATGTTAGAATGCTAGCCCAACAGAATAGAAACATAACTTTTGCCAGTATCAGAGCCAAGACTTCAATACTCTCTTTCCACCAAAAAAAAAAAAAATCATAACTGAATGTTTGTGTTCTCCGCAAAATCCATATATTAAACCTTACTCCCAAATGCAAGGACAGCATCACAGGAGGCTTATATAGAGTCAGCACTTGTACCACTCCCCAAGTGGGTAATGAGGCCACCTCACAGCTCCGGGGGTGAGTAGAAGCCATGTGTGCAGTAGTAATGAGTTACTCTTAGTCCTCCCCTAACCAGCCAGGGAGGTGTTAATGGAGACCCAGTGGGGAGCTGGAACCCAACCATCACCCACCAGTACAAAAAGCTCCAATACTAACATGACAGAGATATTGGAATTAGTTGAGAAAAAATTTAAAGCAGACATTATAAATATTCTTTAATTAGCAATTACAAACATATTTAAAAGAAACGAAAATTAAAAATTCAACAAAGAAATAAAATCTATAAAGAAGAACCAAATGAGAATATTAGAACAGAAAAATATGTAACTGAAAAAAAAATCTCAGTGGACAGGCTCCATAGCAGAATGGAGGGGACAGAAAATAGAATCAGTGAACTTAAAGATAACAGTATGAATTATCAAATCTGAAAAAAGAGAAAGGAAGAAAATACACTGAAAAAAAATTACCACAGTTTTAGAGATAGATGGGACTATATAACAAAAGATCTAACATTTGTGCTATTTGAGTCCTTAAAGAAGAAGAAAAAGACACTCATAGAAATAATGGCTTGAACCTTCCCAATATGGCAAATATATATAGATAAATGTATAGGTTCGAAAAACTGAGTGAAGCATAACATGCTAAACTCACAGAAATCCAAACCAAGATACATCATAGTCAAACTTCTGACCACCAAAGATAATGTCAAAGCCAGAGCAGTGGTCAGACTCAGTGTGGTCTCCGGGCCAGTGGCGTGTTTCTGCTACTGCTCTGTTTTCCTGCATCCTCAGGTTCATAGAAGGATGAAATCGCATTTCTGGGTCTCCAACCTATCTCTACGTGGCTCATTTTTAAAACCGAGGACACTTCTATCCCCAAAGTCACCAATAAACCTTCTCTTGTACTTCATTGGTCCAAATTTGATTATATGCCATTTCTAAATCAGTCTCTGTGCCAAGAAAATGCCTTCTGCTCATTGGATTTTCTAAAATAGCCTGCATTTTCTAACTCAGTCTTTATGGCAAAAGAGGAATGTCTTGATTAGATTAAAATAAAGCCCCATCCTAATGCCAAAGTAAATTCCTCCCAGGAACCATAGTGGCCTCTGTCGATTAAATATCAATCAAGTCCTGCCTCGTACTAATGGATGAGGCCAAGTTAATAAAGTCTGTCTTCGACTAACATCTTTCTTTTTCAGGGAACATACACATCAACCGGTGTTTCTATATTTATAATCTCCAGCCTCTGACATCTCTGAGAGTGAGAATTTCAACCCAGGCAGGCAAGGTAGCAGTGAGCATACAGGTGACAAAGTCAGTGCTTCTTTTTTGCTTTTCTCCTTTAATTTGAGTATATTTTTAATGACTTTTCTCTTCCCAGCAGACTTTCCCATGCAGATTACCTATATTTAAGTTTAGTAAATAAAGCGCCCAAAACATCTCAGGACAAATTATGCAGAAGGAGGCCTCCATTAGCCTGATGCGCTACTGAAAAGGTGAAGAAGCGTGTCTCCAGGCCCTGGTCTAGCATATACACACGCTCTTCTTACAGGGTCAGTTTCTCACGATGCAGCAAATAGGATTCTTTATGTGAAGAATCATGTGTCCTGCCTTCACTCTCACCTAAGAACTCAAGCCTTAGAGAAATTGTGACTTATCTAATATTATGTAATTGGTAAATTTCAGCTTCATAAGCATTTTATAAAAGTTTAAATTCAGGACTGTCTTCACCATGCATCTAAGATTTTTGATTAGCTGATGACATCATTCGCCAAGACAATTTTAATTCACAATTGTTATCAATGTCATAAAAATACTTTCAAAATAGAGCCTCTCTGTTTTGTTTCTTCTTAAATACAACAAATCCAAAAATATATGCCTGCTACAAAGATGTCATTGTCACTTATAGACACATGGCACACAAAAAAATCTTTCCTATTTTTATTTAACATGGTGGTTCATGAATGAACCATCAGAGGGCCTCAAAATATGAATTCATGAAAGAAATGTAATTAACACTCTCAGCTAATTTGTGTATAAGAAAGTTTATGGCTTCTCTGCAAATCTTTGTAGTGTAAGGAGATTCTTAGGAATTCCTCTAAAATGAATGTGTCACGTGATTTGAAGAAGTTTATCCAGCCTCAAGGTACTCAGAATAAAAATATCTCTACCACAAGGAAACTCTTTGAATTTTTCAGTTAATGCCATAATATCAGTAGTCTGACCCCAAATGGGGCATCAATTCTAGAAATTCTTCTGTTATTGAATCACTGTGTTACTTTGAGCATCTTTTGTCAGCTTGACACTTTAAGCAGCAAATTACAGACATTCTCTACCACAGTGTCATGTTAGAAGCACCAGAAATTCCTCCTGCTCCCCAGAGCCTGGAAGAGCTGGGTGCCCTTTACAGCAAAAAGTTTACTTGCTGGGGTACTAGCAAATAGCAAGAGAAAACTTTCTGAAATGTTTGCTTACAAACCACTACTTCAACTCATGCCAGCAAGAGTAGCATAATAAAAATATTTGATTATTACATAAAATACAATCCAAAATCATTTTTGTTGAGAGAAAGAACACATTGACGATTGTGTAATAAAAGTATAGCATATAGACACTAGTGAAATAAAATCTAAGTTTCTCCTTTTGGTCTAATCATATATCTAGATCTATCTTAACAAATTATAGACTAATGGCATTCACTAGAGAACTGTGGGGCTCTTTGCCAAAATATTTAACCTAGATTCAAGGTGACAAATTATCTGTATTTCCCACAGTCACTCATAATAAGTCTAGAAGAAAATATTGCTTCCATAGTGGGCACACTGTTAAAGTTGATAACAAGTAGGAAGGTTCACAAATTCAGTAAATATTACCTTTTATGGAAAAAAACTTGTGATGAATCTAAGAGTGTTTCTGGGAGTTCCTCAGCAACAATTATTTATTGAACGCTTTCTGTGTGCAGACAATGTTCTTGGCACTGGGAATACAGAACAAATCAGTGAGCATACCTGCCCTTAAGGAATTTACATCCTCAAGAGTGTGGTGGGAGGGGCGGCTAACATACACAGAAACTAATAAATAAATCTGATCATTTCAGACACAATTAGGAGCTATGATTAAAAAAAGATAATTTAATACAGACACAGAGTGGTCAAGGAAGTCTTCTCTGAAGGGTGACATCTGAGGTAAAATCAGTATATTAAGAGGGGGAATTCATGATGGTGGAGGGGATGACGAATATCTCAAAACAGATCAAGTTCAAAGGCAAGTCCTAAAACTGAAAGAACTTCCAATTTTTCTTTTGTCCATAATTTAATCTCACCTCGCCCCCTCTTTGTGTGAAGTGCTCTCATATATAAGAATTTAGCAAGTTCTCCCAGCAACACTAAGGCGTGCATCTTGTCATCTCTCTTTTGCCTGTGAGAGAATGGAAGCTAAACAGAGATGGTTAGCAACTTTCTCAAGGTCACATATAAATATATAGCACAGCATATTTTTAAGCTTGGTCTTTTAATCTCAAATTCTATATAACATATTACCATTATAGATACTAAAGCTATGGTGAGTTAAGGAACATCTGAAAAAAAAGTTGTAAGACTTCCTTGCTAAGAATAGTAAGACTTCTTTAATAAGGCTCCATTATTGTTATTATCCAGGAAAATAAACATGTCCTTTAAAATCATCTCTATCAAAGAAAAAAAAAGTGGGTGACATTTAAGAAACTAGGTGTTGCTGAGTACCTGGGCTAAGGAAGACTTCTCTTTAGTATGAAGTTTAGCTGAGGGAGTTGACATTTCATTGCATTTATCATTTGTTAAAAGTTCAGATTCTCTGTGTGGAGGCAAGGGATAATAATTAAGAGGTGGGCAGAAATACAGTAGCTCAGAGATTTAAATTCCAGACAACAAGAGAGACATCATAGACCCAAAGAAGATGGGAAATATTGGGATTACTTAAAGTTCAGAATCACCTCCAAAGATATTCTTAGGTGGTCATCAACACTTATACTCGATGTGGCAGAAAAACTGAGCACTTACTTTTTGCTTATTTTCACCAATGTTCAGAACCACGGATAGGACTGAAAAGTAAAAAAATAAAATAAAATCAAGGGGGAGAAACAACATCGAACACATAGAAAATTGTTATTATGATAGCAAGACACTTAATTAGTACTGAGGAGTACAATTCCATGATATCTTTTTGGTTCTATGCAAAAGTATTTTTTTATAATTTGCTTTTTTAGACACAAATCTAAGGCAAGCACATAGAAGATATACCCTCTCCTGTCAATCAGCTCTCTCTGACATCCACACACTCATGCTACTGTGCCACCCTAATATGTCCTTATCTTCCACGTGGGAGTAGATTATGAAAATAAAATCAGCGTGCTGAAAAAGAATTGCACATTTTAGAATCTAAAAGGGCCATTTAAATTTAAATTTAAATTATTGAAATGAAAATTGAAATTTAATTCCCCAGACACATTACCCACATTGTGAGAGTTCAGTAACCACAGGTGGCTCATGGCTCTTGCATTAGGCAGCACAGAATAGGACGTTTCCATATCACAGAAAGTTCTAATGGACACGACTGGACCAGATGGTATCTGTGCAAGGACATAAATCTCACATCCTCTATCCACAGTCTCTCATATGCCCTACGTTTTCACTCCAAAAATCTTACTTGCCCCAAATCTCATTCTGGTCTACTTTTGATTTGTTATCTCTAATCCCTTTGCCATATTAGTCAAAAACATAAGAAGTTTAGATATAGATGAGAATTTAATTGCATTTGTTCCAACGCCATTACTTTCCAGATAAGGAAATGCTTGCCTGTATTTATTCATTCAATAGCTTTTTAGTTAGTTAGTGCCTGTATATTCTATGTGCTCAGGACAGACCAACCCTGACCCTCACAGAGCTTAAAAATCTAATGCAAAAGACATAGAATAAAAAGTAAACAAAAAAAAATGCATAAGGTTAGGAAGGAAAATGATGCAGGACAAAGGGACAAAAAAGAGGCATGTGGAGACAGTGGCTGTAGCTCCTCCATGGAGGGAGGCTAGTGAGAGCTTCTCTGCAAAGGTAATAATGAAAACAAGACTCGAAAATGTGAAAGAACATCCATGGGAAGGTCTATGGTAAGAGCATTTTAAACACAGGAAACAGCAACCTTGAAGTTAACAGAGTTGAAATAAGCTTGATGTGTCCAAGAATAAATAAGGGCAGAGTTGCTGGACAAAAATGAATAAGGGGGAAGTCTAAGAAGTAGCCAAGGACCAGACCTATAGATCTGGTTATCATCTATTAGTTGTTTATTTGCTGTGCAACAAATTACTCCCACGATTTAGTGGCTTGAAACAACATTTGTTATTACCTCATAGTTGCTGTAGTTCAGAAATCCGGGTACAGCTGGGCTGGATCCTCTACTTCAGAGTCTCACAGGCTGCAATCAAGGCATCAGCCAAGGCTGGGGTCATCTGAAATCTTAACTCAAGAAGGATCCACTTCCAAGTTCAGTCATGTGGGTGTTGCCAAGTTTCAGTTTCTAGTGGGCTGTTATTGTGAGGGCTTCAGTTTCTTACCAGTTATTGCCAAAGTCCCACCTTCAGTGCCTTGTCTTATAGGCTCTTCCAATAAGACAGCTGACCTCATCAAAGGGAACAAAGTAAGAAGAGTCTGCTAATAAAATAGAAGTCACAATTTTTGTAAACTAATCATACAAGTCATAGGTCATCCTCGACCTTTTGCCTTATTGTATTTGTTAGAGCAAATGGCTACGTCTAGCCCATACGCCAGGAGTGGAGATTACCTCCTAGAATTAATACCAGGAGGCCAGAATCAATGAGGGGCATTCTCTAGAAGTCTGCCCAACACAGGTCTCATGAACCATGGTAAGGATTGGCATTTTACCTTAATAGTGACTAAGAGACATTGAGGAGCTTCAGTCAGGAAACTGATATAATCTGATCTTCGATTCAGGGCCTGGCTACTATATGGGGATGAAATGTAGCCGGCCAACTGTGGAAATAAGGAGTAAAGAAGAATCTATGAAAATTGCTCATGTGAAAAGTGGTAAAGCTAAGAAAATAGTGAGACGTTGTCAAATCTGAGATCTACTTTTAAGATAGAACCTACAGTATTTGGCGATGGGCTGCACATGGAGAGTGAGAGAAAGAGAAAGGAACCTTAATAAAAAAAAAAAGCCTGAAATAAATGGACCAGTCCCCACAGAAAGATTTCCCTGGAAAATCTTCCAAGAGAGACTTCATGTTTTTTGCACTTCCTTTTCATTGTGCCTACATCTCCTTTAAAACCTCTCCGATAATCTTCACAAGTCACTTCATAGTGTTGATGCTTAGAAAAATCTAGAATTTCCACACTTTTAATATGCTGCAATAGGAAGTCACAGGGCTAAGAGCTTTAGAGAAAATAGGGTGTAAAAAGTAGTTGTTGTTATTTATTACTAAAAATGTGGCACTGTCTTTTTAAGTTTGTGCTCCAGTTTCTGAAATTCAATGCCCTCATCCTTCCTATTTTTATGTCAAAATAGAAATATTCTTATTCTCTTAAGCAAAAAGAAAAAAGAAAAAAGAAAATAGAATGCTAATAAAAAGATAATAAAAAGAGAAAAGAAATTAATTTCTCAAGCACATTAGGAGGCCGGTTGTATGTTTTTAATGTTTCTAATTCAATGACAAATTGCTGTAGTCTGTGGAATTGAGGCATGGATACTAGCGATTGTAGAGAGAGTTTGACTCCTAGCACCTCTCTCCCTGAGACTGGGAAGGACCCAACAGATAAAACAGAATAATGCACTAATTTTATGGGATTTCTTGATTCACTCGACCTGTTGTCTTAGGCTAAGTCTTTGTGTAACCAAATACCAAACAAACAAAACTCAAATAGGTCATAGTTAATACTGAGCAATGCATTTTTTTTTCTCCACTGGAGGTAATAGTTAAGCCAGATCGCTTCATGGCCAGCATGACTTATGATACTATCTTTGCCCTCAGCAAAATGATAAGATTTCACTTTGGAATCTGCTTACTTTCACTTTATGCCCCTTTCTTTTATCTCTACCACCCACCCCCTGTACACCAGGTTCTATCATGGGCATGTGTTTCTCACTGGAGCCAAGATCTCCTAAGGATAGCTAAGATCCACAGGAAGAAATAACCCATAGAAACTGAGTTTCTTCCATCAACTCATTCTTGATGTTACCGGGAGGGTAATCTTGGCAGATAACTAAAAACATGACATCTTCGTTTTATAAGAAACATGTGCACTCATCCAATCTCTGACAATTCCTGTGTGTATTCTACAAAAACTCAAATTTAGCCTAACAACAAGAGAACAGATATTTTTCCTGACTTTCCTATTACATACATCCCTTTGGAACAATGTTACACTGCTTCTCATAATTCGTTCTGATGGTTTCAAGAAGTCTGCATTTTTTCCAGAGTTAGGGGAGATAGGGAGAGAAGGGAGGGAGTGAGGGAGTAGGGAAGGAAAAGAAATGAAGGAGAAGAGAGAGAGACAGAGACAGAGACAGAGAGAAGAACGAGAGAAGAAGAAAGGAGGGGAGAGGACAAAGGAAAAGAAGGGAAGAAATGAAGAAGGAGGAGGCAGGAGTGAGAAAGAGACAGAATATGAAAGAACAAGGTTGGAACACACTGAAGTAGAAAGAGGAACGGTGATTCCAGATTTAGTCTTAAAAGGGCCCCATGGTGAGATCAAACAATCAACTGCAAATTTGTCAGGTGCGGAACTGTATATATTTTTGTTTGATTCCAGGATATAGTTATGGACAAGTTGCTTAAGCACAAAAAGATTGAGCAACATGCCAAAAGCCACGTGGTTAGGAAAAAAATCTAAACCGTGACCCAGGCCTCCTGATTGCCAGACGTATGTTTCCAAGGCGATCACAGAGGCCTAGGACTATTGTAGAGGGACTGCTTCAAAGACATCCTTTCACGTGCGTGCCAGAAAGAGCTCCTCAAACTACATGCATTCTTCTTTTTAAACCAATTCCTTCAAAAAGTGTAACTTTTTACTATCAATATTGATGGGAGCAACTTGAAGTTTTCTTTAAAAAACACGTACACTGTCAGGCATGGAGAACACAAAGATTAATAAGACACTTTGAATTCTCCTATTTCAAAAGCCTTCTGTGACTCAATTCTGTTTTCCGCGTCTCGTCAGAAAACACCCCCAAGAGACCAGCTCCTCCGCACTTGCTTCAGCCTCACTGTTCCGTAATCCAACCTTCACCCCAAGTCAGTTCAAATATGCAATTTTTCTTTGCCTTATATTAAAACCCTTTTCTTCTTCCCATTTTCTACCTTTCCATTTCCCTCTTCAGCCACTTTTGCACATGAACCTAAAGAACTTATGTTTCCTCTCCTTACTGTATGGCCCTAATATTGCACAGTCTCTTCCTTTTGACCATAATGCCATTCTACACAGGATCTCACAAAATTCCACTCATACCTCAAGATTCAGGCCAAATTTCATCATTCAACTGACCTTCCTTCATATTTCCACTGACATTTAATGTGTCTACTTATCACATTATATTATAATTAACAATTTCTATGTCTACCTTTCCCACTGTACCATGAACTCTTTAAGGAAAGAAATGGACCCCCATTTATTTTCAATACCTAGGCTCACTGTCTAGCACTTGGTAGATATTCAATAGATTTTTGTAAATGAAAGAATATGCTGTGTCAGTTAATGATAATGATAACTAGTATTTATTTAGTACTTATGGCACTATAGGCACCATTATAAGCAAAATTTTGTTAATCTAATCGTTATGTCAAGCTTATAAAGTAGGAGCTATTATTATCCCCATACTGCAGATAAAGAAACTGAAGAGCAGAGTTAGATAAATTACCCAAGGTCACAAAGCAAGGAAATGGAAAAAGTGGAATGTGAACCCGGGCACTCTTAACCATTGGGTTAAGACTAAGGGGTCAGGAAACTTTTTCTTAAAGGGCCGTGTAGTGAACAGGTTTGACTGTGGACCAAACACGATTATTCCACTTTGCGGTTGTAGCAGGAAAGCAGCCATAAATAGTATGTAAATGAACAAATGGGGCTGCATTTCAACAAAAATTTATTTACAGAAGTGGACAGTGACCTGGTGTGGTCTAAGACATGGTTTCCTGAACTTTACTGTAGACTCTGCCGTATGTACCCCAATATTATACACTTAAAGAGATGAGCACATTCCAGTACTTGAGTACTAAACATAGACTTATTGAACCAATCATGGGAAAGCAAGAGGCATTTCTAATCAACAGCAGAGAAAAAATAGCTGCAAATGCTTACTGGGACAACTGAAGAATGATAATTGTCACAGCGGGCTGCGACACTGCTGTGTAATCTTATTTCCTGGGGAGTTAAATTTATCTGTTAAGGTGGTTAAGACTTTCCTTCTTTATAACATGATTGCAGTGGCTGCTGATACTGCTCTTAGCAAACCAAACCCTATTTCTTCCATCAGTACCACACCAAAGACTTTTCCTGAGATCTCCTCTTGGGTTCAGTCCTTGATATGACTAAGGGGAAGATTCCAAAATGATTGTGCTGCTGATCAGTCAACGGCTACATGCCTAGGAGATAAATTAGGATGAATGTCAAGAAAATGTCAGTCTATTTCCCCTCCGCTCAGCAATGACTTCTCTCAGGACCATCACGAGCCATGCCACATGCAAACCTCCAGGCCAGGCTGGCTGGGGTCCAAAGCCCACCTGTCATAGAACAAAATTAATGTGCATATATATAGCAGCTTTGCGAGAGGTCTCTGTTTGTTCAGCTTGGAAAGGGGCGTTGCTGCTGGTGGTATCCCTACCAGATATTCAGATTCCCGAGGAAAGGAAATCAATCCTGATATCTCTTTGTAATCCATGCATAGTATCCACAAAGATTATTGCTTTCTGCATAATGTTTGAATGAATCTGCGCTGCTCACCAGCTTCTAGAGCTGGGCTGCCCGTTGGCATCGCCTGGCTTGCACCGTTCTCAGTTCTATTCAGCTGAATCCCCTGCTATGTTATTCTTGATGCCAAGTCCCTGTCTCTCCTCTGTTGAACCCAGTGGGTTCCCTTTAAGCAGCTACCCCTTTATTCAAGGATTTCTATATTAATGGCCTAGTTGCCTCTGCGTTAGTAGATTCCATTCCTGAACTGATTGGATCAACCTGTAGCTCGCCTTGTTCCTCCTCTTTTTGTCCCAGTCTCCTTGATCGGCCAACCTTGCTACCTGTCTTTCTGCTACCTACTTACTTTCCCTTCCAATTTGACATAAAATCCATTGTATCTGAAAATCTAAGCTTTTTCACTTGGTTTCCTTACTTGGCTTTTGTCTTTTCTTCTGGTTTTGGTATTTTTATAACCATTTGACAGCCATGCTTTCACCTGACCTATATCCTCCCCTTGCAACAGGCCTCCCTGAGGGCAGTTTTCCATCCATCAGTTCTGGTCATGAGAAAATAACCTGTATACACCTTCTGCATCGTCCCCCATGCCTTTTATCTTTTAGGTGTGGTTTGGTCCTCTACTTGCCACCTTCCACTCCATCTTCATATTTTTTTTTTCTGTGTTTTACATCCCTCTAGAGGATTCTTCAAAGGGCTTTTTAAAAATCTAATTCCTATCTAAATTCTGACCAATGGCATAAAAAAAAAAAGTCAAATAGTCCAGTTCACTGAATATTTTTAAAAAACCATTGACCCAATTTGTGCACTTAAGAATAAAGAAATATCTCACTGTTTCCTGTCAGTCACTGTTTGCCCACAGGGATAGAAAAAAAATACTTACTTTTTTTTACTTGTTTTTCTGTAAAGAACACAGGTAAAACAGGTTTAATAATCTACTATACAAAGAGTTTGTTCAGTTAAGAAAGAGCTCCAAGAAGTCCATTTCGTACGCCTGATAAAATTAACCCAAATATGGAGTCTTTATAAATATTATTTTACTTATTTGTGCGATTTATTTTGTAGCACAATCCAAAACTGATGAGAATATATTTGTTCTCAGTTAATTTGCAAATCATTCCAGAAAATATCAAACATTGTGTTTGTTTCTGCATTGTTGAAAGGCTGCACCAGTGATTTGAAAGAGACAAAAGACATCCAATGAGCTGAGCCATTCCTCTGGGGGAAAGCTCTCCAGTATAACATTTTAGCTATTTTAAGATGTTGAAGATGCATTACCACAGGCTGCAATTACTCTGCGAATCCCAATTTGAACTGAAGTATCATCTCTCGTGGGGGTAATCCTAGGGCTCCATTTCCTTTTCCAGGCAAAGTAAACCATCTCTTTGACTACTAACTCCACTGCAGGCAATCTCAGACAATCAAAGATGCTTGTCATCATTAAGTAAATAAAATTATCTTTAAAAAAGAGTCAATTTGAAATTCACAAAAACGATAACCTACAGTGATAACAAGAGCAAATCAACCACAATCATCAGTAAATATGGTCAAATATCAGAACAAAGATCACATTTATTGATGGAAATCCTTTTAAGCATCATATCTATACAGTGCTGAAAGAAACATTATAGAACTATATCTTTGACTTTTTATAAATCATTTTATAGAGCCAAGTATTTATGCGATAATTATTATTTACTGCATTTGTCTTCTTTCAAAATTTATTTCCCAAATGCCTTAATGTTTTGTTTTGTTTTGTTTTGTTTTTTTCCAATCAAAAGGATAAAAGCTCCAGGCCTGAAATGGCTTCTCAGCTTTTCCTCCTTCAAAGGAGTCCACAGGAGACCCTGATTCTGCGTGTGGTCTGTCCAACATATAGTCATAGGCTCAGAGGGCATGTACATCAACCACAATCTGGCATTTTATTTTGATTTTGCTTCCTAGTTAAATAACAAACTTACAGGATACCAGAAAAATATCTTCTCTATTTCAATTTCCCATTTTGTTTCTTCTATCAACTGTAACAAAGGTTAACCAATCTTGTTAAGAGAAAAAAACTAAACAATAGCTCTCAAAATAAATTATTGAAAATGATCACCTTTACAACCGACCTGCATAGAAAAGGATGTTTTATCTGTGTCTTCTGATATGAACATCTATTCACTTGGATCTTTTCACGTCCTCTCAGCCCCTTGTAACTAAGAGAGTTTACTTAAATGACAACATTTTTTTTCCAGTCCCACAACCACCACCTGAGGTCAGGTGACCATCCTCTCCCACCTGGGTTACTGCACCATTTTCCAACTGGCCTCCCAGGCCCTAGTCTTGTCCTCTCTTCCCATATAGTAACCTGTTCTTTACATTTCAGTCCTGATGAGGACTTCAAACTCTCTGACCAGTTTACTGAGCCTTTCGAGTTCTAACCTCTATGCATACTGGCAGCCTCATCACTCCTTTCTCCTTGCTTCATAATCCAAGCCCTAGATATACTCCAATTCTTTTTGTTTCTACAACATGTCATGTTCTCTGCCCCTGCAGGTTTGCCTAAACACTCTTTACTTTCCTCATTTCTTGGTCAAACCTTTATATACCCTTGAGGTCCCAGAAAAATTTCCATTTCTATCTTCATGCTTTTCTAGATAGTTCTTCCCCACCTAAAGGCCTCTACTCTGAGAAGTATTAGAAATACATTTTATATCACCATGCTTTTCTAGTTCTTCCCCACCTAAAGGCCTTTACTCTGAGAAGTATTAGAAATACATTTTATATCACAGTATTTATCACATTTTACATGATACATTTAATATTGTCTTCCCTACAGGAGGATAGGGCCATATCCATTTTGCACACAATTTTTAACCAGTACACAACTTAATATTTACAGAATGAACAACTGATTGATTAATTGTGTAGAAGGATGGATGATTGGATGGATGGATGGATGGATGGATGGATGGATGGATGGATGGATGGATGGATGAACAGATGGGTGGATGGACGAAGGGATGAATAAGTAGATTTTTTTTAATATGTGGAGTTAGAATGGCTATCTGAGAAAAGGTCAGAGACAACGGAATCTGCAGTTCCCTTGCTAGCATCAATACATCTTAAAATCAGTCCACCAAATTCATCCCCACTGATTTGATACAGGACATATTGATTGTGAAAAAACATATATTTGTAACTTCATTTATATAATCAAATTTTAAAGAAGTGATTTAAAATTATTCATTTACATATTTATTCAGGTATTTGACAGTCACAGGGTTAGCGCCTCGGGATAATGAGATGAAATTCATTGTTTCTTCTCTTAAGGAATTTACAGTCTAAGGAGGTGCTATTCGATAAACTTTTGAAAGAAAAAAAGTATTTTTTAAAGAAAAATCTTTTGAGCCACCAGTAATTCTTCAGTCTCTAAAAACTATTTTTTCAAATCACTTTTTAAAAAGTCAACAAATTCTGAAAATAGTTTCAATTAGGGAAAAAAACCTGAATTTTTAAATTTAAATTCCAAGATATTTCTGATTTGTCAAAAATTAAACAAAGCATGTTGATGTGAGGAAAATAGCAAAATAAATGTGGGAACAGTTTTGAGACCTGGAACTTGGAAAAATGCTCTGGAGAGGCCTGAAAGCAGAACTTACCTAAAGAAATGCTCTTCTGTGGTGTGTTGCATAAAATATTCCATCACAGCCTCTGGAAGGTGGTGAATTCCATCATGTCCAATATGAAAACTAGGACTTCAGTTTTTGGATAATAGATGCATGGTGCTTTCCAATGGTGAGAGGTAGAATTAAGTTTCCCAAAGTAATTCAAGTAAATAGTTCTGCCAGAGAGAACACTAAAGAGAGAATTCCCACAGAGCAAGACTGCCTAGAACCATCTCATGACGGAAAGCAGGTAATTTCAACGTTTTTTAATAGATTGTCACAAAAATGTAGCAGTAGTAGAAAGACAATTGACTGTAAGTACTGCATTTGAACACCTTGATCAGTCCAAACAACAATTAATGCATTTGTAATCGGTAATACTGATGACAGAATGTAAGAGAGCCTGAGAATTTTATCTTCCTCATGATCTGCTGTAAAGCAGAACATAGTCCACAGAAATAGGAGGAAACTGAATTCCACTGGTTATCTCGTCTCAGTGTTTCTTTTTCATTTCCTTCTTTTCACTTCATCCTTTCCAATTGAGTTACAGGTACCTCCATTTGCTCGTACAGTAATTGTGTAAACTTCTGTGTTAGCTCTGCTTTATCCGGTTGGGCTGGAAAAGGTTTACCAACTTGCTCTTGTGGGGAAAAAATGCTTGGATGTCTACATGTACAAAATTTTATTAGAATTTTTACTGATGTGAAAGGATGTGTAATACAAAATTTATCTTAAAAATATATACAGCATCTTTATTGTAAATATTACATAGTCAATTTGGCATCACAGAATACTTAATCTGATTTTTGCTGAGCTCTTGTATGTATAGGCAAACTATGGTTGCACTTCAACCGTGATTTCATAAAATCAGATTACAGTAATCCCCCACCCCTTATCCACGGTTTTGCTTTTCACGGCTTCAACTAACCCCAGCCAACTGTGGTCTGAAAATATTAAATGAAAAATTCCACAAATAAAAAATTCATAAGTCTTAAACTGTGCACCATGCTGGGTAGTCTGATGAACTCTCTCGCAGTCTTGCTAGCTTCTGCCCAGGATATAAATCATCCCTTTGTCCAGCATCTCCACACTGAATATGCTACCTGCCCTTTAGTCACTTGGCAGCTGTCTCTGTTATCAGATCGACTATTATGGTATTACAATGCTTGTGTTCGAGTCACCCTTATTTTACTTAATAATGGCCCTAAAGCACAAGAGTAGTGATGCTGACAATTTGGACAACCCAACGTGCTTGTTACATATTGTCAAGTCAATAAAAGTCTTAACTCTACGTCACAATGCCTGTGTCATTCACCTCACTTTTTCATGTAGGCATTTTGTCTCGCATCATCCCAAGAAGAGTCAAGGTGAGTACAGTACAATAAGATATTTTGAGAGAGAAAAACTGTAGTCACATAACTTTTATTACTGTATATTGTTATAATTTTGTATTTTACTATTAGTTATTATTGTTAATCTCTTACTGTGCCTAATTTATAAATTAAACTTTATCATAGTTATGTATGTACAGGACAAAACATAGTATATATAAGTTTCGGTACTATCCATAGTTTCAGGCAACTACTAGGGTCTTGGAATATATCTCCATGGGCGAGGAGGGACTTCTGTGTAAATAAATGCTTGATTACTTCCTAATTTAGAAGTTGTTTACACCATTGACGCACCAATATAGTTTGACATAAATATTAGTTAATATTTCCATTTATTTTAATAAGTAAATCAAAAGGGGAAAGTGAAAATATATGTGACAGCTTCACTCATTTATCAACAACATAAAGACTTATTTGCTGAAACAGATATAGTTTTCGAATACTGGAAAACTCCTCAACTTTTCATGATATCCCCAATGTGATGGTTAGACGTGATACATATTTAAGTTTAATCTGCATTATTTACATTTTCTGTTACTTTCTTAAGTCTAGATAACCAACAAAACAATAAATCTAATTCTAATGGAGTGAGGTGAGGGAGGAAGCATTTGCCAATTTCTGTGAGGTAAATACTTCCATCGTGACCATTTACAAGCTCCAGTGTAATGTCTCTGAACATAGAGATCAGAAGGTACAGGCAGTAGCACACCATTATATGAGACCAACATAGAGACCGACCTAATGGACATAAAGAAGCTCAAGAGTATAAATAATAGTAAAATAATTTGGAAGTGATGAGTTTTGAGTATGTATTGACTTTATTTTTAATATAATTATATAATGGTAAGTTTACATAATCTTATTTTTAATAATGCCTATGTTTAGCAACAATATGGCAGTGTTTCCGAAAATTTAACGACTGGCTTTCTGGAGCCGGTATGAACCACTCCAGCACACTAGTGAATAATTCTTCCTGGATCACGTATTTCCTCTCTTTCTACTTGTCACAAGCACCGTGCTTTGCCATGACTGTTTGTTTGTTTTCTCATAAAATCAAAAAATTGAGTATGGGATTTTTTTTCTCTGTATCACCAGTCCTTGCAGTGCCTAGAATATTATATAAGCTCAGTAGGTGCTTGTCATGACCATGCAACACTAAGCAATTGCCTTTTTCTTGCCTGGAAACTGGGGAAAATCCTGTTGCAAACACTTAGCAGTCTTTGCTTCCTCTTTTATCTCACCATCAACTACCTTAACAAAGGCCACTTTCTTGGTATTAACTCACATTAGAGGAAGCTTATGTAAATATTAACTGGGCACTTTCTGTATTAATACTAACCTCAGAGTATCATATTAAAACAGAAAAGACCCTTGCACAAAGTAAGCTCTGAAGTTTCTCTCTTCTTGTTCTGACCCCAGCACCCTTCGTAAATCCTTATATTTCTGCTGCTGCGATCACTGCCCAGACCTGCCCTCTTCAGGGCTGAAGCTCTCATTCCTCCAGCTACTGAGGGCATTGGTTGCCAAAGGCTGTCAGCTGAGTTCCTCTCCAGTAACCATCCTGTCTGAACAGAGCTATCCAGCCCAAGATGTGACAGCCTCTGTGAGAGCTTCTTCCCTTGTGACAGCCTGTAAGAAATAACTGGTCACTTCAGGGGCATGCAGGCCCGGCCCTCTTGCTTCAGTTTGAGACAGCTCTGCAGGGAATCTGCTAAGGCTTCTGGCGCAAACGTACCGCCCTTTGACATTTATCTCTGCCCAATTTTGCTTCCTTAACTTCTCAGCCAACTTATGCACACAAAGTTCCACCTCAAGATCTGTCCCTTGGGGACTCCAACGTACTGCAGCCCTTGATATTGTTGTAATGCTTATCAATGCATGTTGCAAGAAATACCAAAATTGAAAAACTGGATCATAACGTTAGTGAATAGGAGAGATAATCAACTGCAGTAGTATTGAGACTTAATAGGTTAAATGCATCTATATAGAAATAAAACTATATATTAGCTTAAGTAATAGATCTTATGATTATTGATTTTTTTTTTCAAGATAGAAGTCTATCAATATGTTCTAAGAGTTTATTTCAAGGCTTGCATGAAAATAGTTGTACAATCAATTATCACTCTCAGGTGAAAAGCATTTGATGCGGCCTATTTCTTTCATTTAAGTAGGCTTTTCATTCTGAGAGATAAAAATACAAAGCTAAAGAGAACTCCCTTAAAATTCCACCCCATATTACAATGGTAAACGACCACATGCTATAAAGCAATTAAATCTGTTGCATTTAACCAGCCACTTAACACATAGGAAAATCAGAGGACAAGTGACCTAAAACCAAATGATTTTTTGCCATGCAGATATTTCAAAGGTTTTGCATTCTTTAGGTATTAACTGATGACCATTAAACATTTAGACAAGTATAGTTTACTTAGTTCATATTTACCCCAGTCAAAAACAGTTAGAGGAAACACATTGAAATTTTTACAGATATGAGACCAAAGACAAAATGTTGTAATCCCAAAGTAAATTTGAGATACTCTGAGAGTGATTTAAAATAAAGTCTTTATTTTTTTCATCCTTGACACAAATTATAAAAATATGCTCTTCAAATTGTTCTTGACACGTTTCACACATATCTGAATAATTTTGGTTTTAGTCCACAAAAAACAATTTTATTAACCTAGTAAGTGAAGCCCCAGTCTCGGTGTACTCCCAACCCCCTTTAAAGGTTTGGGTAAGAGAGAAACCTGGGGAAGAAATGTCCCTTATCCCTCCGCATAGAAGACTGAGGGAGCGAGAGGGTCTGTGCAAATAGGTAGGGGCGGGGAAGGGAATTATTCAGACCAGGTTGGCAGCTGAAGAAGAGGAGGATAGAGAGGGCGAGGGATCCGTTGAAGGAAAAACAAGCGGAGCGGGGGCTAGGGAGCCAAAGGATGTGGGAAGCGTGGGGCCAGCGCCCAGAAGAGGGGTCCGTTCTGAGGCAGCGTGGCCCCTTGGCTCTCTTTCTTG